>NC_059279.1:14861940-14874440 GCF_017591435.1 Portunus trituberculatus | reverse complement strand
ACACACACACACACACACACACACACACACACACACACACACACACACACACACACACACACACACACACACACACACACACACACACACACATTTGTATTGGAAAACTACATCAGAAAATTCGGCAGAGCTTCAGAAAAATCGGAGAAACTTAAGGAAAAAAATCGAAGTTAGTTTGTCTTCTTTCCGCTTCATTACATAGCAGTTTGTTTGCCAACTTGCCACACTCTGTCTTCTTGGTGTCCCTGTTTTCTTCAGCATTTTCTTTTTTTTTTCCTTTTTCTTCCTTTTTAATGTTCTGCATGTTTCTTCTTTTTTTTCTCTTCTTTATACTTTTTTTATTTCCTCCTTTTCACTTTTTCCTTGTTTCCTTAAGTACTTCCCGATTTCTACTTTCCTTCCTTCCTTCCTTCTTTACTTTTCTCATTTCTTCCATTCTTCCTGTCTTTATTCACCTTCCCTCATTACTTCTTTCCATCACTCACACCTTCCCTTCCTTTCTCCTTCTTTTCCTATAATATTTCCTGTCCTCATCAGTTACTTCCTATCCCTCATCCTGTTCCTATCTTCCTTTACATTTTCCCCTTTATTTCCTCTTCAAAATAATATACCGTACTCTCTGTTCCCTCTTCCTCTTTCTCCCCGTTTTCTTTCTTTCCTCCTAAATCACCTGCTTTTGTAGATGAGATACACGTAATTATGGGTAAAAATTATTTGTGTTGCAGTTGTGGTTTTGTTACGAGGAGGAGGAGGAGGAGGAGGAGGAGGAGGAGGAGGAGGAGGAGGAATACAAAAGAAAAGCCAAACACCAGCAGACCTATTGGTTCTTTCAAGGCTGCTTGGTAACTACTTCTATCAATAGGGAAGAGAGTTAGAAGAGTACAGTAGAGGAAGAGGAAGAGGAAGAGGAAGAGGAGGAAGAGGAGGAGGAGAAACATACAGATTAATTAAGAACAATAATCACATAATGAAACAGAAATAACAAGAGGAGTAGGGAAGACGACGAAAAAACAGAGAAAAGGAGGAAAAGGAAGAGGAATAAGAAATAGATGTAGACGAAAAAGTAGGAAGCAGAAAGGAAATGTGTGGTGAAGAGAAAAGGGGATCCACCTACTTAACCCTCCTCCTCCTCCTCCTCCTCCTCCTCCCTTCTTCCTCCTCCTCCTCCTCCTCTTTCCGTTCGTCGAAGCGGATCTTTCAACGGGATGCACAGTTACTCCACACGGTTGACGGATCTTAAAATCGACTTAGAATTGACTATAAAATTGACTTCAAACTAACCCAATCTTTAATTCTTACACCCAAAGTAACCCGGAAAATTTACCTCGACTCCAAAGAGGTCTGAGGACTTAAGGAAGGGGGAAAAATGAGGGGAATAATTAGAAAACAAACACCTGAGGGAATTATTACAGGTGTTCTTACTCTCGTTTCAGGTTCCAGTCCAGTCTCTCCCCCTCCCTCTCTCTCCTTCTCTCTCCTTCTCTCCCCCTCTCTCTCATTCCCTCCTTTGCCTTCAGTGACGGGCGAGACTCTGGTGTGTCTCCGTGAAGCCTCTCCAGTCCTGTGTCTCCGCGGGGTTGTTGTGTTGAGGGTGCGTGTGTTGCGGATTTCTGTTGTAAAGTTTATAAGGATTTGGTGTTATGATTTTAGGTGTTTATTTTTTTAAAGAGATTGTTACGAAAAGTTGGTGTTGTGCTGTTGTGATTTGTGACTTTTGGTGTTGATTTGTTGGTGTTATGGACTTTTAATGTTACGAATTTGTGTTAAAAACTGGTGTTACAAATTCTTGGTGTTACGAAACTGGTGACATTACAATAATATGTTGCTTTATGACATGTGACTTCACGGACTTGTAACAATATGGACCTGCAACGCAAATAATTAAATGGAGCTGTAATAAAAGGAATGTGTAACACTTGTTTGTGAAAGAGAACGGCGGTCTCGCTGCGGGCATTTTAATATCCTGGAGTTGCAATGAGATGGACTCGTTCAGCGTCCTTGGAACAAACTTAGCCTGCCTGGCTCTCAATATGAGTGTTGCTGCAAGCTAGCGAAGGAAAACTATGTTGCGAGTATTAATGTTTCAACGCCGAGGACGCTGATGAAATTGTCAATGAAGAACAAAGCGGAAATAGAGAAATAGATCAAAATATATGCGGAAACGATGAATAAAGAATAAAAGGCACACAGGAAATAAATGATGATTACTTACAAACATAAGAAATAAATATTACATGAAAACAAATCTGGAAAAAAAAACGAATACAAAATGCAGAGGAAATGAATGTGACCTATTAAACTTTACCAGCAAAATGAAGGGAAAAGAGTGAATATTAAAATGAAACAAAAAGAAATAAGAGAAAAAACTGTTTTGTAATACGACAGACGCAAAACAGGTGAAGTGAGGAAATAAACTGACAAAAAGGATAAATCTGAAAACTCTGCATGAGAGAAAACCAATCCAGTTGTAAAATAAAAAAAAAAACATAGAACCAATGACTTTTTCAGCAAACATAGAAGCAAAAAGCAAATAAACTAATAACTCCCCACTTCAAAATCTGCTACAACGAAAACCCAAGGGAAACAAAACATCCCCACTGTAAAAAAAAAAAAAAAAAAAGAAAAGAAATCACTCAGAACCATGAAATAAACAACACAACTGAAAAAAAAACTGAAAACGCAAAACATTCCTTAATAAAAAATACACGAAAGCAAAAAAAATTCAGTCTGACAATTTCACAAACACATCACGATATTACAAGCAGAACTCACGTAACATCGCCTTCTAACAACACTCAGCCATGCGAGGTCGAGGTTAAGTGTTGAAATGGCAAGCGGAAGGGTGAATACTGCCTAGATTACCGTAGCATGCGTGAGTGACTGAGCCTACACTCCCGGGAAACGCTGTAGTGAAGTGCAGTGTGAGGTGCTTCTGTTGGAAAGTGCTATTGTGGTAGTTCTCGTCCCCGTGCCCTCCTGCAGTGAAGACAGTGATGGCGCTTTGTTTGGTGAGTGTGTCTGTGTGTGTGTGTGTGGGTGGTGATGGTGGTGGTGGTGATTTTGTTATTTTTGTGTTCTTGGTGATGGTGGTAGTGTTGTTGTTGTTGTTGTTGTTGTATGGGTGAAATGATGGTAGTGCCAGTAGTAGTAGTAGTAGAGGTAGTGGTGGTGGTGGTGGTGGTAGTAGTAGTAGTAGTAGTAGTAGTAGTAGTAGTAGTAGTAGTAGTAGTAGTAGTTGTTGTTGTTGTTGTTGTTGTTGTTGTTGTTGTTGTTGTTGTTGTTGTTGTTGTTGTTGTTGTTGTTGTTAGCAGTGGTAGTAGTAGTAGTAGTAATAGTAGTAGTAGTAGTAGTAGTAGTGGTAGTAGCAGTGGCAGTAGCAGTGGCAGTGGCAGCAGCAGCAGTGGCAGCAGCAGCAGCAGCAGCAGCAGCAGCAGCAGCAGCAGTAGCAGTGGCAGCAGCAGCAGCAGCAGCAGCGGCAGTAGTGGTGGTGGTAACAACAGCATTAGAAGCAGCAGCAGTAGTAGCACCAGCACCAGCACCAGCACCAGCAACAGCAGCAGCAGTAGTAGCAGTGGTGGCAGTGGTAGTGGTAGTAGTAGTAGTAGTAGTAGTAGTAGTAGTAGTAGTAGTAGTAGTAGTAGTAGTAGTAGTAGTAGTAGTAGTAGCAGCAATGATAGTAGTAGTAACGGTTATTGTTCCTCATCTTTCCTGAATTCTTGTTACGAAACCTACAACATGAAACCTTTTTTTTTCTTTTTACACGGAAGGTAAAACACATAAGAAGAGAAGATTGGTTTTCTCTCGTTTACTGCAAAAATAGATAACAAATAATAAAAAAAAACAACAGCAATTTTATTCAACACTAAAATCAAAACCGTAACACAACACAACACCAGGAAAGACTCACACAAGCAGAAACAAGACAATATATTTTTTCATCGTAAATAAAAAAAATAATAAATAGATAAGGAAATAAATAAACAAGATAACAAAACAAGTAATACAATTCAACACAAAAAAAAAAACACAGACGACAAACACGTAACAACAAAATAGGCCTACCTTAAAAAATTGAAAAAAAGCTAAAAAAAAAAATTAGACCAAATAGAAATGGAAAAAAAAAAAAAACACCAACTAATACCACCTAAACCCACAACAACCACTCAACACTATTACCACCACTCACTACTCCATCACTTTATGTACAAGTAAATATATCAACGCTGTACCAAACAAAAATATAAAAATCTAACAACTAATATTCATCTAAATCCACACCAGCCACTCAACATTATACTACTATTCGGTCACTCTAGATACTCGTAAATATATCATCTAGTCCTCCGGTGCAAGTCAATACTCAGAGCCCGTTTTCCTTCTGTTCCCAAGTCAGTGACCTCAGGTGGCGGTGGTTGTGACACATCAGCTGGCCAAGTACGAGTATCAGGTGTTGGCATCAAGGGACGAGAGGATTGAGTTAGTTAGCCACAGCCTCTCTCTCTCTCTCTCTCTCTCTCTCTCTCTCTCTCTCTCTCTCTCTCTCTCTCTCTCTCTCTCTCTCAAATTGAGCAACTTCATTTACTTTTTACAGAGAGAGAGAGAGAGAGAGAGAGAGAGAGAGAGAGAGAGAGAGAGAGAGAGAGAGAGAGACAGACAGACAGACAGACAGACAGACAGACAGACAGACAGACAGACAGACAGACAGACAGACAGACAGACAGACAGACAGATACCAGATTAAGAGACGAAAACACACACACACACACACACACACACACACACACACACACACACACACACACACACACACATACTTCAACAAACACACAAACAGGTAGATACACACTAAAACCAGCCCAAACCAGTCTCTTATCACCCTTATCAAGCTTATCTATGGGGTGTTATGACATGTGTTTGTCTATGGAAGTGTTATCAGCTGCTGGGGAGGTGGCGTGATGAGACTGCTAGATTGTAATAAGAGCCATGCTAACGTGATACTGTCCTCTTATCTAAAGCGTTTCTCATGATCTGTCTTTCTTGACCTTTTTTGTATGTATGAGGGAGGCAGCCCGGAAGATATTTTATAAGAGAAGACTCCTGTAATATTGTTGGTCTCAAGAAGCACCAGATGGAGATATAAGAGATAGAGGTGTATTGTGTTATCCTCTGAGTATGTAGGTCATGTGTGTGTGTGTGTGTGTGTGTGTGTGTGTGTGTGTGTGTGTGTGTGTGTGTGTGTGTGTGTGTGTGTGTGTGTGTGTGTGTGTGTGTGTGTGTGTGTGTGTGTGTGTGTGTGTGTGTGTGTGTGTGTGTGTGTGTGTGTGTGTGTGTGTGTGTGTGTAATTCACCTCGGTCGCCTGCTGGTCACCCAGCCAGTCTTCCCCATTACGGAGCGAGCTCAGAGCTCATACACCGATTTTCGGGCAGGACTGAGATCACAACACACTCCACACACCGGGAAAGCGAGGCCATAACCCCTCGAGTTATATCCCGTACCTATTTACTGCTAGGTGAACAGAGGCCACACATTAAGAAGCTTGCTCATTTGCCTCGCCGCCCCGGGACTCGAACCCGGCCCTCTCGATTGTGAGTCGAGCGTGCTAACCACTACACTACGCGGTGTGTGTGTGTGTGTGTGTGTGTGTGTGTGTGTGTGTGTGTGTGTGTGTGTGTGTGTAGATGGATGGGTGGTCGAGGGGTGATAAATAGGTGGGTGGGCGGGTGTGTGTGTGATTGTGTGCGTGGGTGCGTGTGTTCGTTCCAATAACGCGATACATTTGGCAGGAAAAATGTTCAATAATAATTTTCTAGATTTCTTTTTTTCACCCTTTTTTTCAGTGCGCACGTGCTTGCTTGCGTGTGTGCGTGTGTGTGCGTGCATGTGACGTATGCATGAACACGTAACGCCCGTAGCAAATCCCGCACACACAAACAAATGGGCGTAGGTAGTTCAGCAGACAAGAGAAGAAGATAGAGAACGGTTTCTTCACTTTATTTAACATGCATACATCTTGCCGTTGAAATTGGCTCAGGTAGGAAGACTCGCAATGAACACGTAAAGGAGGCAATGGGTGAGTGGTGAGCTTAAGGACTGGGTGGCAGGGAAGACTGACTAACACCTCCATCTCCCCACCCTTAATGCTTCCTACACTGTTATTTTCCGCTTAGAATTCACCACAGTGCTACGACTTGCTCTGCGTGTTCGTCTTTACTTTGATTGCGGCGGCGGTCAGGTGCAGCGAGTCACGTGGAGGGTGTGACTTGGAGCCTCAAAAAGATCCACTATAATAACAAGCCGCCCGCCGCCCACTCCGCCCGCCACAAATGACTCTTCCCAGTGATTCAATAGTCTAACGGGGCGCCCAGGCCAGGCAGTGATGCAGAAACAGCGCGCGCACTTCCTCACACGCCCATCCATTAACATACACACACACACACACACACACACACACACACACACACACACACACACACACACACACACACACACACACACACACACACAAAGATGTTTATTTATGACAGTTTTTGCGTACGAAAACAGTAAAGTATTAGAATTATGTGCAAAAATGTGGTAAAAATATGTATCTACTCGGACATAAAAAAGAAATGTATTGCTGTCAGTCACACACACACACACACACACACACACACACACACACACACACACACACACACACACACACACACACACACACACACACCCCTCTCTCTCTCTCTCTCTCTCTCTCTCTCTCTCTCTCTCTCTCTCTCTCTCTCTCTCTCTCTCTCTCTCTCTCTCTGTTTACCTGAGCGTCCTATGACTACAAAATATCGGCTTTAATCTGAGATAATCTGGGATAATCTTGAATAAAAACGTACAGCAATGAAATATTTGTTTTCAATATAGATATTCTCTTCGAGTAAAACAATAAAATAACAACGTGATTTATTTACTTCTTTATCTATTATTTATTTTATCTCTATACATATATTTATCAACTAACGCAAAGATCACAAAGGAACACAAAAGGAGAACAAGTAGCCGTAGTCTTGCAATCCTCCTCTCTTCCGTCTGAGTGGCGTATCTCACCAGAGTCCCGTTATGGGAGCCGCTACAAGGCGCAGTTATACCCTGGAGGGCCCCAACACTACCCACTCCACGCCCTACTGTAAACACAAGGCAGGCATGGACCACTGGTGTTTGCGATGTTACTTAGTGACTCGGAGAAATTACAGTCCTAACCCCTTCAGTACCGTGACGCATTTTCATATCCGTTCTGCTTATTATTTGGTCATTCTATACAGCATCAGAAACTTATATAGCTGATTAAAATAGTGAGAACTGTGGCCACTAAACTTTTGACCTTCATAGACCCTTCCTAATGTCAATGTCAATAAAATGGTCTAATCGTACATAAATCTCAAAGTAAAAATGTGTCCCAGTATTGTAAAGCTTAAGTCAATACCATCCATTACTAACTTATCATCATGAACAGTTAGATTATGTAAGGTTGTGTAGCCTCATTCAGAAGATAAACACCTGCCTTTACTCATCAAAACTAATTACTTATTCACCTTACAACTCCTATGCATGAACCGTCAACACGTTTACTCATCGTTAAGCTTTCCTCACTGGCTATTTATTGTCACCCAACTGTTCTTACTCATTATTACGTATTGCTGCTTTAATCTTACAATGATCAATGTCCGGTGAACGTCGCACGGGAGATGTGGCAACAGGATCATGCAGAGAGGGATGTGTCAGTCAGGTCACGAAAGAAAGGAATTGGTTTTCAAAAAGTGGCAGAGGAATGGAACAGACTCAGTAATCAGGGTGTTAGTGTTGAGTCATTAGGGAGCTTTAACCCCTTCAATACTGGAGCACATTTTTTACCCCTTCAGTACTGGGACACATTTTTTACCCCTTCAATACTGGGACTCAATTTTTACCCCTTCAGTACTGGGACACATTTTTCACCCCTTCAGTACTGGGACAAATTTTTTACCTCTTCAGTAGTGGGACACATTTTTCACCCCTTCAATACTGGGGCACATTTTTACCTTGAGACTTGTGTACTATTAGACCATTCTACTGACATTAGGAAAGGAGTCAATGAAGGTCAGAAGATTAATAGTCACAGTCTTCACTATTCTAATCCCCACACAAGTTTCTGAAGCTGTATAAAATCACTAAATATTAAGCAGAATGAATAGGAAAACGCGTCATGGAACTGAAGAGGTTAAAGAGAGATTAGATAAATTTCAAAATAAGGATGATATGTGAGAATAAGTAGCTTTGTTTCTTACGGAGAAAATGATGTGTAGATCTGATGGCTTCCTGCAGATTCCCTCATTTTTCTGTTCTTGTCTGTATAGCTGGTTGCGTCAATAAAAACATGGGATATCTAAATTTCTTAAGAGACTACACGTAACGCCAACAGTCTCGGTGTTCGCCAGGCATCTAGGTAAATAGATAAATAGGTAAGTACTTGGAGGAGGAGCAAGAGGAGGAGGATGACAACAACAACATAAAACAACAAAAACAACAACAACAGAAACAACAACAATAACAACAACAACAAACATGCAGGACCACAAATAACAAGTTACACAACAGAATATGAATCAGTTCCCTTGGATTGCAACGTCTCTTACATACCAAAGTACCAATTATCGGATTCATAGGCGTGCTTAAACGAGAAAGTCACGAGCTGGGAGGAGTAAGATGTAGTCCATATAAAAACTCATGGGTGAAGTCTGGAGAGCTGATTCACCTCATACTTGGCGTCATGAGTGTCTAGTCTTTGTACACATATTTGTATTAGCTGGTAACTCTGTATCTAAAGAAGACTGTTACTTCTTATTACCAAAGTCCAGGTTATTGTCTGTCTGTTCGTTCACTACTAAAAAAAAATAGATAAATAAATAAACGCATTCATTCACGCAACACAACATTTAATTCACTTTCCTTC
Organism: Portunus trituberculatus; assembly: GCF_017591435.1. Taxonomy (NCBI): domain Eukaryota; kingdom Metazoa; phylum Arthropoda; class Malacostraca; order Decapoda; family Portunidae; genus Portunus; species Portunus trituberculatus. The sequence goes on along the minus strand of NC_059279.1, from coordinate 14,865,486 downwards.
ATTAATTCTTAATCAAAACTACTTACTCAAAGACATTTACATCTATATTCGCGTCAAAAATCACCTTTACATACCAAAACTCCTTACTCATCCACGTTCACTCACATATCCACACAAATTATATGTTTACACATCTCAACTTTCTGACACTCACGTTTACTCATCCTATACACACACAAATCATCTTTACTCCCCTTAACTTCCTTACTCATCCACGTTTACCCACACACAGCCACGTCTCACCTTCACACAATGCCTCACTGTCTCCTCCACGCGTCACCTAACTAACTTAACCCACTCAGTCCCAAAGCGAGTATTTGGTGTTGGCGGAGTCGAGTCTCGTGTTTCCCCCTTCAATGTTTACACTGGCCAGCTGATTCTCCTCGACAAACGGTGACTTTCGCAGCCCGCCAGTCATGGAGAGAGAGAGAGAGAGAGAGAGAGAGAGAGAGAGAGAGAGAGAGAGAGAGAGAGAGAGAGAGAGAGAGAGAGAGAGAGAGAAGAGAGAGAGAGAGAGAGAGAGAGAGAGAGAGAGAGAGAGAGAGAGAGAGAGAGAGAGAGAGAGAGAGAGAGAGAGAGAGAGAGAGAGAGAGAGAGAGAGAGAGAGAGAGAGAGAGAGAGAGAGAGAGAGAGAGAGAGAGAGAGAGAGAGAGAGAGAGAGAGAGAGAGAGAGAGAGAGAGAGAGAGAGAGAGAGAGAGAGAGAGAGAGAGAGAGAGAGAGAGAGAGAGAGAGAGAGAGAGAGAGAGAGAGAGAGAGAGAGAGAGAGAGAGAGAGAGAGAGAGAGAGAGAGAGAGAGAGAGAGAGAGAGAGAGAGAGAGAGAGAGAGAGAGAGAGAGAGAGAGAGAGAGAGAGAGAGAGAGAGAGAGAGAGAGAGAGAGAGAGAGAGAGAGAGAGAGAGAGAGAGAGAGAGAGAGAGAGAGAGAGAGAGAGAGAGAGAGAGAGAGAGAGAGAGAGAGAGAGAGAGAGAGAGAGAGAGAGAGAGAGAGAGAGAGAGAGAGAGAGAGAGAGAGAGAGAGAGAGAGAGAGAGAGAGAGAGAGAGAGAGAGAGAGAGAGAGAGAGAGAGAGAGAGAGAGAGAGAGAGAGAGAGAGAGAGAGAGAGAGAGAGAGAGAGAGAGAGAGAGAGAGAGAGAGAGAGAGAGAGAGAGAGAGAGAGAGAGAGAGAGAGAGAGAGAGAGAGAGAGAGAGAGAGAGAGAGAGAGAGAGAGAGAGAGAGAGAGAGTTCGCAGATACAGAGCAGACCAACTGGCGACAGATACGGCTTCCTCTCCCTCCCATCATCCCCTCCCTCCCATTCCCTCCTTCACCCTGTCTCCACCACTCATCCCTCCCACCCTCCCTACCTCCCTTTCCCTCCACTACTCATAATTCCTCCTTCCTTCTCATCTATTCCTCCTTCCTATCCACTTATTCCTCTCTGCACCGTTTATATCTCCTCTCCATCTTCTTTCTCTTTCCTCCCATTCCTCCTCTTCCTTCTACGCCATTCCATCTATATTTATCTCCCCTCACTCTTCCTTCTCTTTTCATTTATCCTATACCTTATAAACCTTTCCACACTTTCCCACTAGCCACTCTCCTCTCCCTCTCCCTCTCCCTCTCCCTCTCCCTCTCCCTTACTGGGCGTTTCCTGTCGTCACACCCTCCGTGCCGCCCGCAAGTGTGTCAACGCAAAAATTGGGCGCGTGTGAGCTCGTGGACGTGAGAGAGAGAGAGAGAGAGAGAGAGAGAGAGAGAGAGAGAGAGAGAGAGAGAGAGAGCTAATCTAGTTACACTCAACACAAGTAGGAAGAAGACCTGAAAATATGAACAAATAACGAGAGTATGTCAGACTATTTACCACTAACAGTAAACTCGCAACAAACACACCGGCCGGAAACAGATGACAGCAACAACACCAACACCAGCGACACCACCACCTCCACGTACTCCCCTCACAAGAAACGTGCAATTGTAACGAAACTAGAAGTACACATAGCGCCTCCTCTGACGCTGGTGCATCCTGGGAGTGCAGAGGAAGGTTTGCTGAAAATAATGAGCTGTTCCACCACGCCGCACTGAGAGATAGGAAAGATAAACATAGAAAAAGAATGTGCTGGTGGTAAAAAAAGAACCTTCCCGGAAATATTTATCTTATCTCGACTTGCGTTTAGTTCTGTTTAGTTCTCCTGCTAACATCGGATGCTGAAGGGAGGATGTTGCACGAAAAAGAAGGAAAAGATAGTGGAGAAAGCATTAGCGAGAAAACAGACAAGAAACGTATAAGAAAAAGAACCCAAAAAAACATGAGACAAGAAGAGAGAAACTGAGAGAGAAAGAAAAAAACACAGACACGAAAAAGGAACCTGAAGAAACGAACGACGACAAGGAGGAAAAGAGGAACACAGGAGGAAATAAATATGAAAAAAAGAAATGGAAAAACACTAAAAAGAAAAGAGCGAGAAAGAGAAAGAGAAAAAAAAACATACGCACCAACATTTCCACTAATCACCCGCCCATCTCGGGAAAGTTTGTGAAGGAGGGGAATTAAGTACGGCAATTTGTTTCGGGCGTACGAGGAGAGTCCTGCTGCTTCCTTAGCCCGTCCGTCCTCCGCCCACCCACCCGCCTCGAGGTGTGTGTCATTTAGAGCTGGCAACTTTCTATATAATAACTCCATCCTTCCGCCACCATACACCACACACAGCGAGCCATCTTGACAATGCGACGTCAGGCTTACGAATATGTGGATGAGGGAGGCAAGATAAAAGACGTCGGAAAAGTGGACAAGGAGAGATAAAGGGAGAGGATGGAGGAAATGGATGAAAAGGAAGAAATATAATAACTTCCAGCCACCTTGACAACGCGATTTAAATCTTACGAAAATGTGGATGAGCGAAATAATAAAAAAAAATTAGAGGTAAACGGCTAAAATATCGAAAAATTGGACAGGAAGGAGAGATAAAGAGATAAGGTGGAGGAAATGGATGAAGAGGAAAACCTGTAACTTCCAGCCATCTTGACAACTCGACTTCAATCTTACGAAAATGTAGAGGACGGAAGTAAGAGAAGAAGTAAACGCCTACGAAGAAGATGTCGGAAAAGTGGACAAGGAGAGATAAAGGAAGAAAGATGAAGGAAATAAATGAAAAGAAAAATTATAACTTCCAGCCACTTTGGCAACGCGACTTCAAACTTACGAAAAAAAGGTTACGGGAAGCAAGATAAAAAAAAAATGCAAATGCCTAAGAAGATGTCGGAAAAATGGATGAATGAGAGAGACAGGTAGGAGAGATAAAAAGGGAGAAGATGGAGGAAATGGATAAAGAGAAAGACGGATGAGCGAAATAAGAGCAGGTAAGCAAACGTCTCGGGAGAACGCAAAGGAAAAGTGGAAGGATGAGAAATACAGAGAGAGATAAAAAGGAGAAGGTGAAGGAAATAGATAAAGAGGAGAAATGAAAATAACTACCATATTAAAAGTAGACAAGAAAGAAAACGAATGAAACATATAGCAAGGAGAGATAAATGAAGTATATGAAAGACACGGATAAAGAAGAGGAAACAT
>NC_059279.1:14824440-14849440 GCF_017591435.1 Portunus trituberculatus | reverse complement strand
TCTTATCATTAGTATAGTAGTAGTAGTAGTAGTAGTAGTAGTAGTAGTAGTAGTAGTAGTAGTAGTAGTAGTAGTAGTAGTAGTAGTAGTAGTAGTAGTAGTAGTAGTAGTAGTTATAATTATTAATACCCTTATTACTATTATTATTATTATTGTTATCGTTATCATAATCATCATTATTATCATTATTATTAATATTATCATTATTAGTATTGTTACTTTTATTATTATTACTATTATCACTATCATCATCATTACTAGCAGTAGTAGTAGTAGTAGTAGTAGTAGTAGTAGTAGTAGTAGTAGTAGTATTTTTCTATCATTATCATTATTATCATGACTATTCTTACTACCAATATCATCATCATCATCATGCGTGCTCATTATGAACAGAAGCAATGCATGTATTTCCAGAGATACTGCCTTATTAAACCGCAACCACACAATTAACACTGCGCTAATGATCTACACGTGAGCAATACAGCACGCTTACACGCACACGCACACGCACACGCACACGCACACACACACACAGACACACACACACACAGAGGAACCTGAACAGCAAACCAATCATTACCAAATTATTCACGTTTTTTTGCCATTTGCTTATCTCAAGTATTCTAAAAAAAAACTATCAAGAAATGTAATCATATACAGAATTACAGATAAGATGACAAGCTTAAAGGAAAACTCTCACACCTGCAAGTCATCAATTAGCACGTCCGTACGAGTCCAAGGGAGAAATTCTGTTGCTTCTCCTTGGTGCAATAATCTCTTCAGTACCAGGACGCGTTTTCATATTCATTCAAGTTACTATTTTGACGATTTTATACAGCCAAAGAAACATATTTTGACATGAAAATAGTAAGACTCTGGCCATTAATTTTTTACCTCCATAGACTCATCTTAATGTAAATAAGAACGCGATGGCTTAGTGGATAAAGTGGTGAGCGTGGGATCGGGTAGACGTCCACGAGTACGTTCGAATCCCACCACGTACCACCTTGATACTTTGTCATTTGTCGAGTGGTTTAAAGTTACAACTCTTATGTCACCATGATATCCAAGTTTTTTTTTTTTTTTTTTTTTACCATGTGGGCTTTTCACGGGAATTTACGGGCTAAAGGCTAAAGTTCTAGGTGGTTATAACAAAGACGCGCTTGAGTGGTGATATGGGCCTTAATATGGCTACCAAGATAAATAAAATTGCCTGCGCCACTAATGGGTGGAAGATGAACAACGCTTCCCATAATCTACAAGTAAAATCTACAGGTGCTATAGGACACAACATATAAAAAATAATAAAATAAACAAAGAAATAGAAATAAAATCGTCAAATCATACCTAAAAAATCTAGGTAAAAATCCATCTCAGTATTAAAAGGGTTAAAAAAGGTTGATTCTTGTCTTTATCTATGTTTATTAAAGAGAAGATACCGTCGCACCGTACGTAATATTAACACTATCTAACATGATCTAACCTTATCTGATCTAGCATAATGTAACCTAACCTAACCTGATCTGACCTCACTACAACCTAACTCTACCAAATAAAAAGACCAGTTCCACAGTCACCCATATTTAGTTTACAATGTATAAATGTTAGTGTCTCCATTTATTTCTCTACCTCATTTCTCGATTTCCTTTTTTTTTTTTTTTTTTTGCTATTCTTCTCAATTTAGTTTCATCTACTTACAATCTAGTACATCCCACCTGTTCACCAAAGCCTACCTATTGCACCATTTTGAATATTTTCCTTCGTTTATTTAAGTGTAAGCTATTTTTATTTATCTTTTATTCTCCTTTCATTTTATTTTGATCTTGCATTTTTTTTTTTCTATATTCTAGTTGGTCGTTTAAATTCATATACAAAATCACTAATTCAAATCCACATGGAAGAGACACGAAAAAAAGTGAGAAGATGCACATCCACTTCACAATTTACACCTTTCTTCCATCCATCCTCTATCCATCACCTTCTCTCCCCATCCCTCCCTTCCTCTCTCCCTCCCTCCCTCCCTTCCTCTCTGGCTTCTATTGGAACTCTTTATTAAGCCTCACGTTCCGGAAGAGAGAGAGAGAGAGAGAGAGAGAGAGAGAGAGAGAGAGAGAGAGAGAGAGAGAGAGAGAGAGAGAGAGAGAGAGAGAGAGAGAGAGAGAGAGAGAGAGAGAGAGAGAGAGAGAGAGAGAATTGTGCACCGTCAGATTCACACGACACTCGCTCATTGATTGGTCACGGACATGAGTAAGTGTGTGAGAGAAAAAGCTTACCGGTGAACCCGACACACGCTAATTAACCTGTACGTGAAAACAGGTGTGAGTACATGGTGGTGGTGGTGGTGGTGGTGGTGGTGGTGGTGGTGGTGGTGAAGTAGTAGTAGTAGTAGTAGTAGTAGTAGTAGTAGTAGTAGTAGTAGTAGTAGTAGTAGTAGTAGTAGTAGTAGTAGAAGCAACAGTAGTAGCAGCAGCAGCAGCAGTTTCAGTAGTAGTAGTAGTAGTAGTAGTAGTAGTAGTAGTAGTAGTAGTAGTAGTAGTAGTAGTAGTAGTAGTAGTAGTAGTAGTAGTAGTAGTAGTAGCAATGGTGTAAACAGAAAACTAGAATTAAAATCAAACTATTTTTTTTTCTGCATTGTATAATCCCTTCCTTATATTTGCAAGTCTAAAATATTACTACTATTATTATATCATGTTTTTCTTCTCCTCCTCTTCCTCTTCCTCTTCTCCTCCTCCTCCTCCTCCTCCTCCTCCTCCTCCTCCTCCTCCTCCTCCTCCTCCTACTACTACTACTACTACTACTATCGAGAACATAAAACAATCTACCAATCATCTCACAATCTACTTATCCTAACCAACCAACCAACCAACCACCACCACCACCACCACCACCACCACCACCACATTATTTCTACAGGCACGTGACCCAGAGGTGGTGGAGCGAGGCGTGGCGAGAGGCAGGCAGCAGGAGACACTTTCTAACGCCTTTCTTGTAGCCGGTTGTTGTTGTTGTTGTTGTTGTTGTTGTTGTTGTTGTTGTTGTTGTTGTTGTCATTCTATTTAATTTATTTGATTATTTTTCGCTTCTTCTATCATTCTTTTTTATTATCCATCGCTTTATTCATTATTTTCTTCCTGGTATTCTTTTTCTTCCTCATCCTTTGCTCGATGATTTCTTTCTTCTCTTCTTCCTCTTCCTGCTCTTCCTATTCCTCCTCCTCCTTCACTTCGTCTTCTTGTTTATGTTGTTTATTTGTTAGTAAGTCAATACGAAAGTAGAACAACAAACAGCAGCATCAGTAGTAGTAGTAGTAGTAGTAGTAGTAGGAGGAGGAGGAGGAGGAGGAGGAGGAGGAGGAGGAGGAGGAGGAGGAGGAGGAGGAGGAGGAGGAGGAGGAGGAGGAGGAGGAGGAGGAGGAGGAGGAGGAGGAGGACGAAAAGAAAAAGAAAAAAAAGAAAAAGAAAAAGGAAAAGGAAAAGGAGAAGAAGGAGAAGGAGAAGGAGAAGAAGGAGGAGGAGAAAAATGAGGAGGAGGAGGAGGACTAGTAGAGCACATATCCGTTCTCTCCCAAACCCACCATCTCTCTCTCTCTCTCTCTCTCTCTCTCTCTCTCTCTCTCTCTCTCTCTCTCTCTCTATTGCAAGGTTTCGAAAGCCATGGCTGGCAATAACGTAACGGTGACTGTAACTATTGTGTTCGATGTCATGAACGGAAAAAACGGGAGATGGAAAAGGAAACTATAAAAATAAGTCACGGTTTGATGTGGGAGAGAATAACATAAAAAAAAAGATAGAAGCGAACTACAAGGTATCTCTCTCTCTCTCTCTCTCTCTCTCTCTCTCTCTCTCTCTCTCTCTCTCTCTCTCTCTCATCTGAAATATTACCAGCTTTTCCTTTTTGATCCTCTGATGTTTTTTTTTCTTTTCTGTTTTCACTTCCTTGTTTCTTTTTTTATCTTTCTTACTTCCTTTCTGTATTCTCTCTCTCTCTCTCTCTCTCTCTCTCTCTCTCTCTCTCTCTCTCTCTCTCTCTCTCTCTCTCTCTCTCTCTCTCTCGTTCTTTCATCATTTTTTTTTTTTTTTTTTTCCTTCTTTGTCTATTTATACTTTTTTTCCTCTAAATACACTTCCCTTTCAAACTTTGGCATTATATTTATTATTTTTTAACCTCTTTTTTTCTCTCTCTCTATCTGTCCCTCTTCATTTTTATTCTTTTATCAATATTTCCTTTAAGTATTTAGTATGTATATATTTGTTTCATAGCTGGTTTTCTGCTCTCTCTCTCTCTCTCTCTCTCTCTCTCTCTCTCTCTCTCTCTCATTAACACTTTTCTCTCAGCTATCTCCTCCCTCCACATTTTCCTCTATCACTCATTACAATTTATCTTCTTTCACCCTTCGTTTTTTTTTCACCTAACCCTCTTTCTTTATCTATCTCCTCCTTCACCCTTCATTAATTCTCTTCTTTCACCCCTCCGCAATTGTTTTATTCACTGTTCTTCGTTTCTCAGTCCCCTCCCAATAAATTCTGCTGGATCATTTATACCCTGTTCCTTCCCTTCACCTCCTATCTAATTCTCATTCCTCTGCTAGTGTTTCAGATGTATATATTCTCTCGTAAGTCACTTGTCTCTTGTGAGTTAAATCCCACCTCGCAATCTCCGTTTTCTGTCTCCTCTTCCTGACTCTTTAGTGACAGAAGGTAATTTTTTTTTTTTTTTCAGTCTCCGTTCAGTTTGCCTTTCAACTCGCTATGTTTATCTTCTACCTGTTGAACTGCAAAGCTGAGGGTGTGCGAGAGAGAGAGAGAGAGAGAGAGAGAGAGAGAGAGAGAGAGAGAGAGAGAGAGAGAGAGAGAGAGAGAGAGAGAGAGAGAGAGAGAGAGAGAGATTCATTATACATTTCAGATCTAACACACATAACGGAGATAATGTTACACTCCTCCTCCTCCTCCTCCTCCTCCTCCTCCTCCTCCTCCTCCTCCTCCTCCTCCTCCTCTTCCTCTTCCTCTTCCTCTTCCTCTTCCTCCTCCTCTTCCTCCTCCTCCTCCTCACTCCTCCTCCTCCTCCATCAATATCGCTAACCTAAACAACCACGTACGTATGAATAGCAAACATCTCAATTAAGCCAATGAATGAATCTCTCACCACTTAACATAAATACTTCACCTGGCCAGTGGGTCGCCTAACTGTGGATCAAACTACGCCACGCCCTTCTCTCCTCCTGTGTTACTGTTTGCCCTGTACGCTTTCTCGGTGTTATTCTTCTCCCCTGCATCTATTTTTACTGTTCCTTTTACGATTTTTCTCCGTCTCTTTCTTTCTTCTTTTTCTTCTTCAATTTTTCGTCTTTTTTATTTCTCCGTCTTCTTCTTTCTTCCTATTATCTTTTTCTTCATTTTCTTTTTTTTCTTCTCTTTCAACTTTTACTCTTTTTTTTATTTCTCCGTCTTATCCTTTCTTCCTACTATCCTTTTCTTCATTTTTTTTTTCACTTTCTTCTCTTTCTTCACATATTTTTTCATTTTCTTCTTTCACCATATCTCAGGTGAAGAGAAGCTACCTGAGAAACTTAATTAACGAGGTAAAGCTGACGCGATTCATTCCGGGAGTTTCAAGATGATAGTCTCTCTGAGTATAATCACACATCTAGTTTTGTCCCTCAGTTCAAATGGACTGGATCTACTAAGCTTAAATGTACTTCTCATTGTTCTAACCTTTCTTATCATTACGTAAAAGAACTTGAATGTGGCTCACAGTAATCAAGTCGACAAAAACACAGATACTTGAAAAGGAAAGCTAAAAAAAATAACTGAAAAAGAAAAGAAAAATGTTATCTTCTAAACCGTATGCAGAAATACTTGTACGAAATAATAAACAAGTTAATTATATTGATAGTAATGAACTTCAAATAAATCGTATCGTTAATAGAAATCGTTAATCATTTTACCGCAAACTAGTTAACTTAATGTAATGTTGTTGTCTCTATATAATTCTTGGTAGATCACAGTTTATTTTCAAGTCATTTATAAAGTATTCCATGTTGAAGGGCGTCTGGTTCATCCACTAAGAGCGCCTCATTGCTACGAAGGCGAGAGATGGACAGACATACAGGTATACTATTAATTTCTTCAGTACCAGGACGCGTTTTCATGTTCATTCTGGTTACTGTTTAGAGATTTTATGCGGCTCAAGAAACATATGCTGAGATTAGGATAGTAAAGACTCTGGCCATTAAACTTTTGGCCTCCATAGACTCTTCCTAATTTTCTTATCTTCTACAGAACCAGCACTCAAGTGGGCCTTTTTTTCTTAATATTTTGTTGCCCTTGACTGACCCTCATTCCTACATAAAAAAAAGACAAAAAATAATCTAATCATACCCAAAAATCAAGGTAAAAATAATTCTCAGTATTGAAAGGGTTAAAGATTTCAAGTAGTTTTTCTCTCAGATTTAGACCAGTACTGAATTTTGACTGTCACGTCCCGGTTCGCTTTCCAGGGGAGTAGACAATACGGTTCTAGAAGGTTTTAAAGGTTTGTACAGTGTATTTTCTTCAACACTGCCGCAATTATTGGTGCTATAGTCCAGTGATAATTGTGCTTAATGAAGCCGTTTGTTCTTGACTCTGATGGCAAGTCTGTAAGTGACACGTGCAGAGTGTAATAGCGGAGTAAAAAATTGAGTTTGATTAAGGCGTTTGTTCTTGACTCTGATGGTGAATTCTGTGTATGACGCGTCCAGACTCGAACACATGAAGAGTGGCGTAGCTGTGATGTGACTATCCACTGTTTGTTTGGGAGATATTTGAGAGGAAAAAAAAAACTACGCTTCACCGCCACTGAAACGCTTACCTTTAAAAATATTGGTCTCTCAAACTATTCACAAAGCCCACATCAACAATTAATAGAACTCTCATGAACTTTCGTATTGGTAGTACAAAATGTTAAAATACCACTACAATCATAGAAACACGCTTGAAAACACCAACACCCTGAAAACACAACAAAACCACAATAACCTCAACAAAAATTTGACAAAACTACTCAACACAAGATGCTGAATAATAAAGACGTGGACCTTCGCAAGACAAGTGAAACCCAGCCACGTCACGCCCTAAGCCAGGTGAGCGGGAACACGGATCGTCATAGGAGTCTTGTTGCAAAGGGTAAAGGAAGGGAAAGTTAGGAAGAGAAAAGGAAGAGAAGGTGTGGGTTGTAACGTGTTGGGAGAGATTTGTGAGTAGGATTGAGGTGCTAATGTCAAGAAAACTCTCTCCTTTTTTTATTTATAGCATGCGGGCTTCTCACGGGAATTAATGGGCTAAAGGGGATACTTTTTGGGGTTACTTCCTATCTCAAAGCCCACCCCTAGAAAACCCTTGTCCGAATGAGGAAGCCCAACCTTCACTCGGACCGTGGACAGGATGCGAACACGTGCGCTTGGAGAACCTCGGACCTCAAAGCGCGCATGGTTCCACTCTACCACGCCGATCCTCCCCCACATCTCTCTCTCTCTCTCTCTCTCTCTCTCTCTCTCTCTCTCTCTCTCTCTCTCTCTCTCTCTCTCTCTCTCTCTCTGAGTCAACAAGTTACGAAGTCTTCCTAACGAGACTTGATGATCACATTTGCATAAGTCACCCATAAAAATAGAATTGGGCCAAGTTTTCTGTGGTGATGTACGCAAGGGGCTCGATTTCCAGAAGTTAGTGTGGTGAAGTTATGGAGGGAAGGTGAGACGGGGAAAGTTACGGCTTGAGATACAGTAGTTAGCGGTGTTAGAGAATGATGATGTGTAATTATGCTAAAGTACATCATTTCTTTCTTTTATATAATGTTGATGAAGATTATTTTGGTTATATTGTCAATGGTTTATATTGTGATTTTATACAACTAATGGAAGACTCGCAGCATTGGTAGTAGTAGTAGTAGTAGTAGTAGTAGTAGTAGTAGTAGTAGTAGTAGTAGTAGTAGTAGTAGTAGTAGTAGTAGTAGTAGTAGTAGTAGTAGTAGTAGAAGTAACAGTAGTAATAGAAGTAAAATACCCATCACATAACTTTTCCTTCTCCTTCTCCTCCTCCTCCTCCTCCTCCTTCTCCTTCTCCTCCTCTTCTTCCTCTTCCTCTTCCTCTTCTTCCTCCTCCTCCTCCTCCTCCTTACCCTCCCCATCGCTCCCCAAACCCTTTCATGCGTATACGTATAAACACAGTCACTCACTTGAAAAAATAAAGTAAATCAAAGTCAAACAAAAGAAGGTAAATAAAAAAAAACTCATGAATTTAAAGGTCACGTTTATTTTTAGTGTTAACTGCCTACCTGATTGACATAATTTTCACAGACAAGCCCAATCGACCTTTTCACACTCTCCCAGCCTCTCCCACTGCATCCCTCGGCTAAAGTCACTCTTCCAACCTCTATCGACACTCTCCCACATCCCTCTCACCTAACCTAACCTAATCTAACCTAACTTAACCTCTTCAATATTGAGACGCATTTTTACCTTGATTTTTGAGTATGATTAGACGATTTTACTTGCATTAGAAAGTGTCTGTGGAGATCAAAAGATTAATGGACAGATTCTTCACTATTCTAATCCCTTACATGAGTTTCTGAAGCTGTATAAAATCGCCAAACAGTAACCAGAATAAATATGGAAACGAGGCATTGTACTGAAAGGGTTAAGTATATACCTTCTCTCTCTCTCTCTCTCTCTCTCTCTCTCTCTCTCTCTCTCTCTCTCTCTCTCTCTCTCTCTCTCTCTCTCTCTCTCTCTCTCTCTCTCTCTCTCATTACATGCCCTGATTCTTTACTCTCAGCTCCTCCACACACTCCCAACCTCCCAACCTCTCCACAGTCCCTCTCACTCTCTCTCAGATCCCTTCCTGCACGCGTGTCTGTACCGTACAAGAGAGCGATTCACTCAACACCTGGGAGGGCTGCCACTCATCACACACACACACACACACACACACACACACACACACACACACACACACACAAAGACACGGAAGTTGTTTTGAACGTTACGACACCATGTACTGCAAACACACACACACACACACACACACACACACACACACACACACACACACACACACACACACACACACACACACACACACACACACACACACACACACACGTTTCCCATCAATCATAGTTGTATCTTAACTTTCATTCTTACACTAAAACAAAACAAAAATTCTTTCACAGTATTTTGTGTTTACTCTCTCTCTCTCTCTCTCTCTCTCTCTCTCTCTCTCTCTCTCTCTCTCTCTCTCTCTCTCTCTCTCTCTCTCTCTCTTTGTGACTCAGTATTTGCATTCGCCTCACAAAGTCATGACCAAAGAATAGGAGAGCAATGTCATGGGAAAGTAAGAAGGAAAAGTAGAAGAGAAGAGATGGAGAGAAAAATATGGAGAGCAAACAGGGAAAAGTGGAGAGAAAGGGTGGAATTAATATCGAAATGGAGAGAAAAAGGTGAGGAAAACTGGAATTGATGGAGAGAAAATTAAAGGAAAATTCAGTTCATTGTAGAAAGATGTGGAGGAAAAGTGCAATAGACTGAGATTAATGAGGAGGAAAACTGAAGAGATGGAGAGAAAAATGGAGGAAAGTTGCAATGACGTTAGAGGAAAATGGAGGAAAAACGGAACACTAAGATAAAAGTGAAGGAAAGAAGAGAAAAAAATGGAAAAAGAGAAAAACGTGGAGAAAAAGAGAGAGAAAAATAGATCAAAGAAACGGAAGAGGAGGAAAAAAGCAAAAAGGCACAAAAAAAAGGAGGAAAAATAAGAAAAGAGGAATATGTAAAAAACAAAGAAAATTCAAAGGAAATTAAAAGGAATATATGATAAAAAGATACCAAGAGAAAATAAATAAACTGGTAATTTTTCTTTTCACTTTACTTCTCTCTCTCTCTCTCTCTCTCTCTCTCTCTCTCTCTCTCTCTCTCAGCTAATGGTAGGAAGAAATATGAAAACTTATACGGAGAGAGAGAGAGAGAGAGAGAGAGAGAGAGAGAGAGAGAGAGAGAGAGAGAGAGAGAGAGAGAGAGTGAAAGTGGGCGTGAAAGCCAGTTTCCTGCAACACGCCATTGCCTCACCATCTCCTCCTCCTCCTCCTCCTCCTCCTCCTCCTCCTCCTCCTCCTCCACACTTCTCCCTTTTCCTTTTGACCTCCGACTCTTCTTTCATATCCTCCTTTGCTTCCTCCTTTTACTTCTCATTATTTATTTCTCCTCCTCCTCCTCCTCCTCCTCCTCCTCCTCCTCCTCTTCTTTCTCCTCCTTTTCCTACTCCTCTTTCTCCTCCTCTTCCTCTTTATCTTCCCCTTTATCTTCCTTATTGCCATTATCACTAAATTATTCGTGTTTTCTCCTCCACACACAATGAGAGAGAGAGAGAGAGAGAGAGAGAGAGAGAGAGAGAGAGAGAGAACGTAAACAAGAGAAACGCGGTCATGACTAAAAAGGAATGGTTTCAGAGGGCGTTTTCTCTCTCTCTCTCTCTCTCTCTCTCTCTCTCTCTCTCTGAAGCCCTGGCGAAATAAGTGGGAAGAAGAAAAGAGAACAGAACAGAGGTAATTTAAGCAGCCTCCGTTTTCTTTGACAGGCAAGAGAGGATGGGAAACTAAAGGAAAATTATATACGAGAGAAAATGGGATGCTATATAGAGTGATGATGGTAATGAGGAGGAGGAGGAGGAGGAGGAAGAGGAGGAAGAGGAAGGCAAAGTTAAGAGCATCGTTACTCTTTTTCTCTTCTTTTCTTTCTCTTTTTTTCATTTTGTTTTCATTTTCTTAAGACAAAGATCGTGTCTCTCAAAAACAATTAATATGTTTACTTACTGATTTCCATACTTAATTAAAGACAGCTATTTTGTTTATCCTATTCTTTGTTTATTTTGCTGTTCTGTCTTCTGTGTGTGTGTGTGTGTGTGTGTGTGTGTGTGTGTGTGTGTGTGTGTTGGGTGGAATAGGTGGGCAGCCAGACAAAAGAGATAAGTGGAGGAGAAAGCTGTGAAGAGAAGAGGAGGAGGAGGAGGAGGAGGAGGAGGAGGAGGAGGAGGAGGAGGAGGAGGAGGAGGAGGAGGAGGAGGAGGGGAGGAGGGGGAGGAAAGGAGAAGATGAAGAAGAATAAAAAGAAGAAATCCTCATAAGGCCAATTTTCAAAGCCAACAAATATGACTAATTAAGTTTTTAAGTCCGTTTTTCACACCAATCACACAAAACTTTTCAAATTACCACTGGAATCACGAAAACACCCTGAAAACTGCCAATAACCTCACCAAAATCCCAATAAAAGTACGATGAAATATGTAGAAATACGTGTCTGTAAGTGCTTAGTAGTAGTAGTAGTAGTAGTAGTAGTAGTAGTAGTAGTAGTAGTAGTAGTAGTAGTAGTAGTAGTAGTAGTAGTATCAAAACCCTTCAAACTATCACTGGAATCACGAAAACACTCTTAAAACCCTAATAAATCCCAAACATGTAGGAATAAGGGCATGTGAGTGCTTAGTAGTAGCAGTAGCAGTAGTAGCAGTAGTAGTAGTAGCAAGACCCTTCAAACTACCACTAGAATCACGAAAAATCACCTTGAGAGTTCATAATAACCTCATGAAATCCCATTAAAAGAAAAACTAAATATGGAAGTAGTAGTAGCAGTAGTAGTAGTAGCGCTGTTGTTGTTGCTCCTGCTGCTGTTGTTGTTGGTTGTGGTGGTGTTGGTGGCAGCGGTGTGGCCAAGCAATACACTTTCGTTGTGTCGTTGCGTATGGAGTCAATGCTCTTCCTTTTCTCACGGTGACGAAGTAGAGAAAACTGGACCGACGGACGCGCTTAAAATTTACAGCCCGCGTTGGATGATCAGGAAACGTGAGGAGGCAACCGCAGTGATTCATATTGTGCAAGAAGGAGGAGGAGGAGGAGGAGGAGGAGGAGGAGGAGGAGGAGGAGAGAAAAGATTGAGATTGAGCTCTTCTTTGTGTGTATGTGTGTGTGTATCGTGCAAGGATGAGGTGGAGGAGGAGAGAAGACAGAAAGGATGATGATGATGATGATGATGATGATGATGATGATGATGATGATGATGATGATGGGGTGTGTGTGTGTGTGTGTGTGTGTGTGTGTGTGTGTGTGTGTGTGTGTGTGTGTGTGTGTGTGTGTGTGTGTGTGTGTGTGTGTGTGTGTGTGTAAAGTAAAGTAAAATTTATTGCCATTTACGTACACATAACATGATGTACATACATAGTACCCATTTAAGCAATGGCACGGCCTGCCAAGCCAAGGCTCCTTGGTAGACGAAATTTCGATCATTATTGGTTGCGTTGAGGTGGATGGAAGTGTACGTGAAAACTTCATTTATTTTCTAATGGAATAAAAAAAAGTGTGATTAATGAGCTACAGGTAGAGTAAAGAAAATTGCATATGACATATTTGAAAAACAAGATAATCAGGTGAAAAGTGATTATGAAACCTGAAGAGATAAACAGTCCTTTAAATTACGTTTGAAATTATGCAAATTACTAGTATTGACAAGATTTTTCATTTCAACCGGTATGGAATTCCATACATCAGGACCGAAACCTAAGATGCTGTGTTCGAACAGTGTTGTGCGGAATTGAGGACAGACTATATTGACATGGTTGCTCCTGGTGTTGTGACTCGTAAGAATTGTGTTCCAGTAAATGCTTTCATAATCTTAAACATGAACATCAAAAGGAAATATTTATGAATATTACAAAACCTGAGAATTGTATGGTTTGTGAATATGGGCTCGGTTGTATCAAATTTTCCTTTGAAAAAAAAGCACCTGAGGATTTTCTTTTGAGTGACAGTGATCTTATTAAGAAAAGATGGCCACGTACATGCCCATATACACACACCATAAATTACATGAGGATAGCATAATGTGTAATATGCACTAATGAGAGCTTCAGTCGTGACGGAATTACGGATTCTATATAATACACACATATTTTTGACAATTTCAGACATACTTCATTGATACGATAAATCCAGTTTAGGTATTCGTACACGTAAATACCAAGAATTTTTTGTATAATTTACCCGTTTCACAGTTTCACAGAATCAGTGGTGGCATAGTATTGTTTAAGGATCGATTTTGGAAAGTATGAAATTAGTTTTGATGATATTAAGTTTTAGTGTGTGTGTGTGTGTGTGTGTGTGTGTGTGTGTGTGTGTGTGTGTGTGTGTGTGTGTGTGTGTGTGTGTGTGTGTGTGTGTGTGTGTGTGTGTGTGTGTGTGTGTGTGTGTGTGTGTGTTTTATAGAGGAAGATCAGTAAAAAGAAAGGAAAGTACAGAAAAGATAATGGGAGAGGTCGTGAGAGGAGGAAGAAGAAAGACGAGAAAGAAAGTAGAGGAGGAGGAGGAGGAGGGGGAGCAGAAGAAGAAAGAGGAGGAGGGAAAGCTTCTCTGTTACTCATGCCGACATCACGAGAAGAAAGACTGCCAGAGAATGGAGTGAATAAAGCATTGAACGTAACGTATGCTTTCCTTCTACTGGCAAAAAACCTGAAGAATAAAAACTCGGGCTACAGATTTTCTTCTCCATTATTGGTCGTCCCTGCATCTCCATCTCTCCATGTCTCCATCTCTCCATCCTTGTACATCTCTCCATCTCCATTTCTCCATCTCTCTATCTCTCCATCTTTCTATTTCTGTACATTTCACCATTTCTCCATCTCTCCACTTGTCCATCTCTCTATCTCTCCATTTCTCTATTTCTCCATCTCTCCATACTTGTACATTCTCTCTCTCTCTCTCTCTCTCTCTCTCTCTCTCTCTCTCTCTCTCTCTCTCTCTCTCTCTCTCTCTCTCTCTCTCTCAACACCAAAGCATCTCCAGTTACAAACCACTCTTCTCGTCACAACTTTCTCCATTGTGGTCTGCAATACTTTCCATTAGTGACGTAAATTATCACGTGACTTGGGCCAACCGGTAATGCCTGTGGTTAGTGTTCTGTCATTGCTACGCTGCGTGTGTATCCAAGGCGCGGATTCAGGAACACTTCGTCTGTTTTTTTTCAAAGGCCACAAAGATCATCACCCGTGTTCTCAGAGCGGTTTTGCTTGTTAATGATGTAGAAATGGTGTTAATCTGTCATTAGAATTAGAGAAACAAGCGTAAAGATCAATGTAGCTTCAATCAGTCTTTGAAAATAGTGAAGGTGTTTGCCAAATGTGTTTCAAAATGGGACAGACTCATATTTTTAAACATTTCTGTGCTTCATCTCTACTATTCTATTTATATTCACACGAGTTTTTTAATGTGTTTTTACAATTCTAGAGGCAGAGTGACAAGATTTCTACATTATCAACTGGAGAAACACTTTTGGAAACGTCTTTAATCATCTCTATGGCCTTGAAAAATAGTCGTGGTGAGAGAATAAAGGGTTTCTGAATATGGGCATAAAAGTGTCTCGGGGCAGTGTCGTGATAATTTGTGGAATGGTAATTACTTGTATTTTTTGTGGGTTTTGATTCTGAGGCGAAGGATTTTGATTGTTCTTGTTTTGTTTTTTCGTTATAATGAGGAAATGAAAATTCTGATTGTTTACATGTGTGGGAGATATATTATGTTATGTTTAGATATATTTATTTTGGTATCTTTTTCTTTTTTGTGGTAAAGTGAAAGAAGGATGCACTTAACCCATGCCCTCATCCTTCTCTCTCTCTCTCTCTCTCTCTCTCTCTCTCTCTCTCTCTCTCTCTCTCTCTCTCTCTCTCTCTCTCATACACTACACAAACAACAGTATCCGTACAGTATATCAAAACTCCTCTTTCATAATGTACTTTAATATCTTATCGTATTTTTTATTAATGTAATGTATTGTAGTCACACCAAAGAACCACGTATGAACCGAAAGAACTGCTGGTGTTGAACGAACGAGTAGAACAGCTTGTAGATATAAACAGATGGGTCAGGAGACAAAATAGAAGGAAGAATAGTTCAGAATAGTTGAGAATAGTTAAATAAAGTATGAAATATAAAGTATGGAAGTCACATAGCAATAAATTAGTTAGGCAAAGCACGAAGACAAGTAATTAGTAATAAGACTCGTATTAATGTAATGTATTGTAGTCACACCAAAGGACCAAGTATGAACCGAAAGAACTGCTGGTGTTGAACTATTTCATAAAGCTTGATTCAAATTTACAGTTTTTTAAAGGTATTTTTACAGTTCTAGAGGCAGACTGATAAAATTTCTACATTACTAACTGTAGAAACACTTGAAAACCAGGCTAGTCATCTCTCAAGTGATAGATAATCCTTAGCAATCCTTTATGTCCCCCAAACCCTTCACTACGTTCACTAAACTCGTACTTATAACTCCTGCAGGTGTGAGTGTCCGGCCGCCCTCCACACCACCCTTCACCATGGATCCAGGGGACACGTTAGCACCACGAGCCTCACGCAGAAGACTCACACTCCACTCTATCCTAATACTCCTACTAGTGACGAAGAGCACAGCGGCTTCCTCACGCAGGCTCAACTCTCGCTTCCTGGACTTAACGCGCAGTGAATACAGTAACTACACGCGCATCTACAGAGCCTTGGACGAGGGCATGAGGGACCCGAGGAGGCTGGACGAGGCCTTCAGGAGCGTGGATCATGGCCGGGCCCTCAATGTGTTCGATGTGGCCCGGGCGATTGTGCCAGGTAAGAGATGTGACGGAGATAAGGTTCTATTTCCTTTAACATGGCATTATTCATTCATTTATTTTTTTTTTTTTTTTTAATGTAGAGAAGAGGGCCAGATTGTAAGTACAGAAGCCGTTGTAACAGGCCTGAAGATAATGAGCGGTGCTTCTTAAGGGTAGGTCATGTTACCAGTGAAGTCTGAGTCTCTGTATGTGTCTTGAAGGATGAGCCTATGTACAGCTGATTTTAGCATTGTACAAGGTGAGAGAAGGAAGGTGGGTCATGTTTCCAGTGCTCTCTGTGTCTCTCCGTGTGTGTTGAAGGATGCGCATTATGTACAGTGTTGTCCTTAGCACTGTACCAGGTAACAGTAGGCGATGTGGAGAGAAAGAAGGTGGGTCATGTTTCCAGTGCTCTCTGTCTCTGTGTGTGTCTTGAAGGGTGCGCGTTATGTACAGTTGTCCTTAGTGCTGATGTCATGATGTGAGGAAATTAATAGGTAATTTTATTTTTATTGATCACTTGAACGGATTGTTTTTATTGTCCACAGCTTTCGTTTTGTTTTGTTTTATTTTAGTGATTCTTTTGACATCTGAGGACTAGAACCAGTGGGCTTTCTTTTCTATTTCTATTTTTTTTTTTTTTGTCACTTACATAAGAAAATAAAAAAAAGAATCAAGTTATGCTACAATCAAGAACAGAACACGAGATAATTAGAGGTCATTCTCCGATACATATTTGCTTTACTTCAACATTACGATCATGACACCAGTACTTCAGGCAACAGTACTCTCTTCTAACTCAGGTAAGTCACTGCTTCAGTCTGCCTCACACCACCGCCGCAGGTTCAAGAAGAGAGTCCCGCTGGTTGGCCTGTATTGCACAAGTCGCTTTATCTTATTGCACTGGGTTTCTGTTGGGTTGGAAATGTGGCTTTGTTATGGTTAGCCTGTGTGTGTGTGTGTGTGTGTGTGTGTGTGTGTGTGTGTGTGTGTGTGTGTGTGTGTGTGTGTGTGTGTGTGTGTGTGTGTGTGTGTGTGTGTGTGTGTGTGTGTGTGTGTGTGTGTGTGTCCACACACTTGCATGTTTACCTTCCTTGTATCACCACTTGCATGTCCTAATCACCACCTTACAACACACACACACACACACACACACACACACACACACACACACACACACACACACACACACACACACACACACACACACACACACACACACACACACACACACACACACACACACTCTGCATGGCATGTTGACCCTCAGGAGGCGGACGACCCCACGTGACCAGGACAGGTAGTGAAGGTGACCCAGCTCCTCGACTCACCTGACCTTAAGAGTGATGACGCCTTGTGACTCTCTCTCTCTCTCTCTCTCTCTCTCTCTCTCTCTCTCTCTCTCTCTCTCTCTCTCTCTCTCTGTTATCTTCGTTTTCGTTTACTTATTTTTCTTTCTCTCAACCTTTTCAGACATCGCTTTTTTCCCTTTGTGTGTGTGTGTGTGTGTGTGTGTGTGTGTGTGTGTGTGTGTGTGTGTGTGTGTGTGTGTGTGTGTGTGTGTGTGTGTGTGTGTGTGTGTGTGTGTGTGTGTGTGTGTGTGTGTGATCTGACATGATAATGGTGACAAACAACATGGCACGGACGAAACATTACTGGACACACACACACACACACACACACACACACACACACACACACACACACACACACACACACACACATATAACCGCTGTTGCTGTAAATAACTAAACACATACCGTTACATGAAATATCAACAAATACACGCCGTGAGAATGATGCTAATGAGTGCTAATAATCATGTGACTTGACTCTCTTGTTATCATATATATTTTTTACAACCCTCTTGTTTTAAACTGTTATTTTATATTATTCTTGATTAATTACTTCATCTTTCTTCATTTTGTCTCTTGAATCTTCATAAACCAGTATTTGTGTAGTAAGAAGAAATGCTTGTATGATTCTAGTCTTGTTTCCTTAAGTAACTGATTCTATGTAATGTTATCTGACCATTGATTGACTCTATGACATGACCTGTGACCCCCTTTCCCCTCCCGTGCCCTCCCTGCCCTCCCTCCCTTCCCTACACTTCATTCCTCCCTCACTTTGGCACAAAATTAGTTACTTGTTCCCCTTTCTGCCCTTATTCCTTGCCTGTAAAACTGAATACCCTTGAACAAGCTGTCAGTTAAGGTTTCCACACCCCCATCTCACACCTATATTGGGAATTGTTACGAATGCTCCAATACACAGGGAAGGATATCATTCAAGTTAGTATTGATAACATTTTCAAAGATTGCTGTAGAAAATCATTAAAGGTATCTGCGCTGTCATGATTTTTTTTTTTTTTTTTCGCGTACACAATCTTAATAAAGTGTAGGTCAAGGTTCTCTCTTATACGCAGTGACTGTTTAAGGCCAGTATTCTTAAGCGTTTTGTTCTCTCTTTCCAAAGGCTTTAGTTGAAGATGTTCATGTTTCTAAGGGTACTTCTATGGTTCCGGTGATGGACTGGCAAGATTTGTAGATTATCATGAAGAGAAACTGTCTTGAAAACCTGGCTAGTCGTCTCTGTGGCCTCGGTAAACTGTCGTGATGAGAGAGCAAGGCGTTTCTGTTTACGAGCGTAGGTTCCCGAGTTCACCTGCAGACATACTTTAAATTACCTTTATTATATACATACATGGAAGAATTTTTATTTTTTATCCATTTATCTATTTATTCTATTTTACTTATTTCATTTTATTTTATTTATCTTATTTTTCTTATCGATTTATTTACTTTTTTTTTTTTTGTTATCTCTGGGTCTTAAACATCCACAGCCAAAATAGCATCCTTGTCCAACATTTTATAACGATTCTATTTGCGAAAAACGATACGATACGATCCATGAAACTTGTATATGGGACGTCCAAGGGAAGGATGACACTTAGGTCCTTATTCAGAAACGCTTTGCTGTCTCATCATGATTATTTTCCAAGGCCACAGAGATGATTAGCGTAGTTTTCAGGAGTGGTTGTACAGTTAATAATGTAAAATCCTGTCACTTTGCCTCTAGAACCGTAAAAACACCTTAAAAAATCTTGTGTAAATTTAAATAAAGCCTTTTTTAAATAACGGAGGTGAAGCGTAGATGTGTTTGAGAGTACGAGTTTTGTTACTCACTCTACTGACTGCAAATTTGGTCCGCTCAGTCACGCTAACAACCCTTCAGAATCGTAGTGTTATTTCATCTCGTGTTATCATCTCAGTGCTACTAATACACCCTCACGTCAACACTCCCATGTCGAGAACAGCGCCACTCCTGTAACGTTCCCTAAACAGACTACAGCAATCTTTGAAATGTTAAGGAAATAACTTTGAATAATAGTACTTTTCCACCCACCCTTCAAAAATACAGTTGCTATCAGTCTTTAAATTATATCCACCTCTTCCCTCCTACTGCCCTCCACCACCACCACCACCACCACCACCACCACCACCATTGCCCGC
This sequence comes from Portunus trituberculatus, assembly GCF_017591435.1. Classification (NCBI taxonomy): domain Eukaryota; kingdom Metazoa; phylum Arthropoda; class Malacostraca; order Decapoda; family Portunidae; genus Portunus; species Portunus trituberculatus. The sequence continues at coordinate 14,830,272 of NC_059279.1, read as the reverse complement.
TGTTTGTCTCTTCCCTTACTCACTCCCTGCACCCTCGTCTTCTCCTCACAGATATAGGCGACTCTCAAGTCTCCCATGATGCAATTCTCGTCCTCATGAACGCTCTCTTGAAAGACAATGCCATACCCGAGGACACAGGTAACGACATTATACAGACCAAGACTCCACTCAAGGATTTGGAGGTGGTTAAGGTGGAGGACCGCGCACCCTCCTCCACCACCACCACCACCACTACTAGTACCACCACCACTACTACTACCACCACCACCACCAAGGCGCCCACACATACAAGGAATAAGAGTATCTTCGACTACATTATCAACCCCTTCAGTGAGTATTTTAGTATATCAACATCTATTTTTAATGTATTTTCTGTTTATTTAAGTTTGTGTTTAAATTTTTTCTATTTTCTTTGGAGCTGGTGCAGTATAGAAAACGAGTAAGTGAATGGGGTGACTAAAAAGAAGGTGGAAATTGACGGTTTGTATGAACAGCTTCGTATATAGTACTATTCTCAATCAAATATGTATAAAAGAAAACAATATGACATAATACAAACACATATTTCCGTACATGTAGCCTCATTTCTTTTTTTTTCATTTCCTTTACAAATTAAAACAGTTTCATTCTTTATTTTCCTTTCTTTCTTATTTTCATCTTCTTTTCTTGCTTGCTTCATATCTTCACTCCCACAACACATTAAATAAAACAGCCTCAAGCCAACGTATCTAAAAATGAGGCAGTGCAGCGCTAACCAGAGCGGCGCGGCGAAAGTGAATATCCCGCAATGATGAATTACCGTCACTCAAACAGCGACAGGAAGCAAACATTTCCCAGCGGCGCTCGGGGCAGCCTCACAATGGACGAGTGTGTTGAGGCAGCCTGACCCCACCACTCGCCATTGTCACTCATCGACACACAATAAGAGAGGTTGAATAAGAGTAATAAATAGATACACATGATATACAGCCTAGCCCAACACTCGCCATTGTCACTCAGGGATACACAATAAGATAAGCTAAATAAGATTGATAAACAGATACACATTGATACACAATAAAATAAGTTCAATAAGATTAATAAATAGACATATACGAGTTTTCTCTTTCAATAATCGGTCTTAACCCCTTCAGCGCCATGACGCGTTCTCCTATTCATTCTTCTTACTAAATTAAGGATTTTATACAGCTTCAGAAACTTGTGTGTGGGGATTAAAATAGTGAAGACTCCAGCCATTAAGCTTCTGATCTCCATAGACACTTACTAATGTATATAAAATCGTTTAATCATAATCAAAACTTATGGTAAAAATGCGTCCCAGTACTGAAGGAGTTAACTGTAAACTGGCCAAACGAAAAATGAATAAATAAATGCCAACAGAAATTAATACTTGCATAAAGTCACAATAAAGATAGAACAATATAAATTACGAACATCATTGGAAATAAATAAAAACACAAACAATAGCAAATAAAAGATAACAGCAGAAACAAGACAATTAAGATAAGGAGAAAATAAGATGAAAAACAAAGAAACACACACACACACACACACACACACACACACACACACACACACACACACACACACACACACACACAGAGCATTATAAAATAAAAAAAAAAAGAGAAAAAAAAATTGAACAGGTAAAGTCTGAGAATATTACTCACCTTACCTGGAGATGAAGAAGAAACTAAAGTAGGTCATCTTCTTCCTCCTCCTCCTCTTCCTCCCTCCTGCTCTTCTTCCTCCTCTTCCTCTTCCTCTTCTTCCGACTCGGCAGTAATTTCGTGCCTTCATTTTCCTTTCGTCTTAATTTTCCTTCCATATTTTTTTCTTTTCTTTTCCTTACGAGTTCACATTTTTCCGCTCATTTATTTTCTTTTTACATAGAATTGTCTGCATTTTCACTACCGCTTTTTCATGTTTTTCTTTTTCTATTTTTCTTCTGCTGTATAAAATTTCCACACCACGTATTTTGTTTCCAGCCGCTAATCTATTCTTTTTATATATATTAATTTTCAACCACTATTTATTAATGTTCTCGGCTCTTAATTCCAAAAAAGGACTTGGTAAGAGAGAGGTTTTCGGTTAAGAGAAGGTAAAATATGGTCAAATGTCACCTCTTACCACGAAAAATAAGGGAAAATTACTGGTGGTGATGTTATAATGGGCACCGTCTTTAATACAACAACAAAAAAAAATCCTGAAATCAGTAGTTTATCCTTAACCCTTTGAGTACCATGACGCGTTTTCATATTAATCCTGCTTACTGTTTGATGATTTTATACAACTTCAAAAACTCGTGTGAGGGATTAAAATAGCGAAGACTGTGGCTATTAATCTTCTGATCTCCATAGATCTATTGTTAATAAAATGGTCTAATCGTCCATAAATCTCAAGGTGAAAACATGCCCCAGTATTGAAGGGCATAAGGACACTGATCTAATCTAACATCACCTAACTTAACCTATGCTACATTAAGTTAGGTCAAGTAATGCTAGGTTAGATTAGTGTCCCTTCGGAGGTGTAGACTACCGATTCCTGCAGGTTATTTTTCTGTAGTATCAAAGGCGGCGCCCATCACAACAGCAGCAGTAACTCTCACTTATTTTTCGCTGTAAGAGGTGAAATTTGACCATACTTTAGCTTTCCCCACCAGACAGCCCCACTTTCCCACCAAATCCCCGAGTTTGTTTGAGAGTAAGACCAGAAATCATTAGTAAATAAAGAAGTGTGCCTTGTCTCAATATTTACCGAATAGTTTTCACAATTTTTCAGTTACTGGTCATGTCTATTCGCATTATTCGGTTACTGACGGATATCTTTGTACTACAGATGCACGTTTCTTTTTCACTTCGTATTATGCAACATACACACGCATAGGCGCCCAGATTTCCTTAACCCCTTCTATACCAGGACGCGTTTCCATATTTATTCTGCTTACTAATTCACGACTGTATACTGGAGCTTCAGAAACTTATGTGGGGATTGAAATATTGAAGACTGGCTAATCATCTCCTAATCTCCAAAGACCCTTCATAATGTCAATAAAATGGTCTAATTGTGCACAAATCCCAAGGTAAAAATGCGTCCCAGTACTGAAGGAGTTAGCACACACACACACGCACACACAAGACGCAGAACACCATCAATTAAATCTTTCAATTAACAAAAAGTGGCCCCTATCTCCATTTTCTACCTCTGAATTGCAAGCAGTCACCACACACCACCATAACTGCCGCTACAGATCACTAGTACCCCAAAAACAAAACCATTTCCCATTTTCTTCCATATCGCATTGTTGTCTATCTAATCGCGTACTATTTACTGCTTACTACTTGGCGATTTTACTTGTGGGGGATTGAAATAGTAGTGAAGACTGTGGCCATTAACCTTCTGACCTCCATAGACCTTTCCTAATGCAAATAAAATCATCTAATCACACACAAAAATCATGTTTGAAATTCGTCCCAGTAGTGGAGTGAAAGGCTGAATGTGTAAAAGCAGTACTGGCAGTGAGTGTCTGGCAAACTACACAAACAAACCGCTCCGCCGCACACCACCCGCTACCATGAAACAATTTCCCCATCTTTCTCAACACGCCACGTAAATCTCTATGTAATTACGCTTTCATTCATCAATAAACTGCCAAAGTCTAGCGTGTAATAGCGGCACAGTCAACACATTACTAAGAATCGCTAGAAAGACACTGGCCCTCGTATTTCCTGCCCGCTATCAAAACAAACCGGTACATCGGCACTTCTACGGCTACTTTACACTTCACACGCACTTTTCACTATTTTCCAGATGTCTACCGCATTTCACACGCACACTGATAGTTCTTGAGGCACTTATCTTACTTAATTCGCATAGTCCTTTTGCCTGAGAGAGGGAATGAGGGAGTTTTGAAAGGTTTTGTGTACGTGTTTCTCTTTCCCTTCCGCCATCAACGCCACCAGTGATGAATCGTCTGCAGTGTTGGAACTTGGAACTCTACCTCGAGCATTCTGAACGGAACGAAAACGAGATGGTAGCCTCTTTTTTTTTTTTTTTTCTTTTTTTTCTACTTCATCGACATTCTGTAATCAAGTTTCGTTATTTTACTTATTTTTTTTATTAAATTAGTATTGCTATTAGTACTGAGTTTCTTGTTTATGTTCGTGTTTGTGGTTCATGATCTGCTCCGAGCTGTGAACGATGAAGACCTTGGTTCAAAATGCAATGGCACCTTAAAATGAGCAGTATGAAAGTGTAAAACTGCATGAGAATAGACGAAAAATCGATAAGTAGTAGAAAATAAAACACTGATTCATATTTCGAGGCAGAATGACACAAAAATGAACCGAAATGAGTCGAAAATACCACAAGTAAGAGTTACACTTTAAAACATGAGAAAACAGGTAAATAGAAATATACAGGCATTATGAAAAAAAGCAAATGACATATAGTTACATATCAAAGAAGTCGCAAACATGAAAATAAAAAACAAATTACCGAAATGAACCGAAAAACGAATATGAAAACAACCTTACAAATAGACAAACAACAGACAACAGGAAGAGAAGCAAAATGCAGTAAATAATAGGAAAAAAAAACAAGATCACATACACACAAAAGCAACATAGTAAAAACAAAACACTAAACCACAAGCTAAATTTTTCTGGCAGTAGGACGAAAAAAACAATGAACCGAAACGAACAGTGAAGGAGTAAACACAACGCTTCCATCTCAACACACAGTACCTAAATTTAACACCTCACACGCCACATGGACTACAGTGACCACAAAACCAAACAGTGAACGCCGAAAACAGTACCGTCCAGTGATACTCGAGCTTAAAACAGTGAAAAAGACAGACTGACACGAGGTAGCGGTTGGTGAGTGAGAGACAGGAACGAGGCAGAAAGAAGGAGGGGAAGAAGAGGAGGAGGAGGAGGAGGGTTGACTGACGTGTGTAATCATGGTGGTGTGGTTCCTGTTGTCAATCGTGTTTGTGATGGTGTCGCATCCCTTCCTGTTGTGCTTCCTCGACCCAAATTGCAAAGGTAAGAACAGGAAAGATGAAGGGTGATCGAGGGTGTGTGAGATAGCGTGAGGATGAAAATACGATACGAGTGAAGGGTGAACGAGGATGTATGAACTAGGATAGGGTGAAGTAATGACACTACTCAAACGAAACAGGGTGAATTAGGTGTATGAGATAGGGTGAGGATGAAAAGGGTGAAGTGAGGGCATAATTGAAGAGTGAATTAGTATGTATGAACTAGGATAAAGATGAAAAAAAAAAGGTGAAGTTATGACACTGTACCCAAATGAAGAAGAAGGGTGAGATAGGGTGAATGAGATAGGGTGAGGATGAAAAAGGGAGAACTTAGGATACGAGTAAAGGGTTAACGAGGATGTATGAACTAGGATAAGGATGAAAAAGGGTGAGGTTATGACATTGTGCCCAAATAAAGCAGGGTGAATGAGGGTGTGTGAGATAGGGTGATGATGAATGGGCTAGGTTAAGACAGGATTGAAGGATGAACGAGGATGTGTGAACTAGGATAAGGATGAGAAAGGGGTGAACTAATGACACTACTCAAACGAAACAGGGTGAACGAGGGTGTATGAGATAGAATGAGGATGAAAATGGTGAAATTAAGACACGAATGAAGGTATATGATACATGATAATTACGAAAAATAGTGAAGTCAGTACACAATTAAAAGATGAACGAGGGTGTGTAAGACAAAATGAGGACAAAAACAGTGAATTTATGCCATTCGTACGAAGCAGGGTGAGATGAAGATGAGTGAGAGGTGAACGAGAATATGTAAGATAGGG
>NC_059279.1:14814440-14821940 GCF_017591435.1 Portunus trituberculatus | reverse complement strand
AAGGGAGGAATACGGAAATGAGGCAAAGGAGGAGGAAGAAAGAATGAATGAGAAATGAGAGTGGAATGTGGAGATAAGGAAAGATTAGAGAGAGAGAGAGAGAGAGAGAGAGAGAGAGAGACCTAAATTAGAAAATATGAACAAGAAAGTCTGGGAGAAGTACAAATCCAGGAATAATGTTTAGTCTTGACGTATTAAAGAATGCAACAGGTGAAGGGGAACTACGTGACACATTTTCATCATATCTAAAAGGAAAACGTGAACAAATGACAACTATTTGGGATACTTAAACAATTTTCAGCTACTGTCAACGAGAACGCCAGGATGATGTTAAGGTTTAAATGGACACTAAAAAGATATCTACTACTCGATATTAAGAGATTAAAATATTGAACTTCTTGTTGTGATAAGATGATACAGACAGATAGACAGACATCGACAAACAAAGATATTCAGATATGCAGATGGAAATATGAACAGACAGATACACAATGAAACAGGTGAAAAGATAGCCAGACAGACAGTTAGAAAGACAGACAGACGAACAGATAGACAGACACACAGACAGACACACAAACAGACAGACAAACAGACAGAGCATTCTTGTTAAAATAAAATAAACGAAAATATCAAACCTCATGGCTGTAATAATTCGAGACAGACAGGAAGACAGGAAGGCAGACAGACAGACAGGCAAGTGGACAGAACGAACATCCTTAATCATACACAACACAAAAATATTAGACAGAAATCAGATACTCGTGAAGGCAAAAGAAGATACGTGGGTTTATTCAGATAGACAAGAATGTGATGCTTTAAATAAACTACACAATGAATGACGGGAGGAAAAAGGATCACATATTAGAGAGGATAACTGACACACATTCGGCGCCTAATAAGCTTTCTTTGTTTACGTATACATTCCACACTCCCGTCATGAATTCAGTGTATTTCTAGGTTAATTGTATACCTGAGTGATTCATTCATAAGCTCAGGGGATTGTAATTTACTCATTAACTCCTTCCTGTGGGAAAATTACTCGAACTTGACCTCATCTCTCTCTCTCTCTGTTGTGTTGTCTGCTCCATGGAAGCACCGAGGAGTTGAATGCTTTGCTCTATATTCTAAAGCATCGGGGTTTTTCCAGTGTAAGGAAAGAGTTGCAGGTTATGTCGCTGGGAAATATGTCGCGGTTTCGTGCTGCTAAAAATGACACTCAGATGATAATACATCGTGGTCTTAATTATCTGTTTTCTTTTCTTTCTTTTTTTTTAACGTTATTTTTTCTGTGTCGAAAATCTCTGACATTTTTCACTTTTTTTTATATTTCTTTTTCTTTCACATGTCCTTTCTTTGTGTGTCATTTCTCACGTGGCATTTATTCATGTGACATTTATCACTGGCCTTTCGTTTCATCCGTCACCGTTACTGAAATGTTTCACTTTATTCGCACAGTTTTCTGAAAATCTTTTAAGAATATACCGAATTTTCAACTCAGCTCTCTCAGAAATTCAGAAACTCTACTGGAAATGTACAGATTTTTCCACCTTTTCTCTTCAACAATCTGAGTCTCTACTGGAAATTTGCTGGGTATTTTACTTCGCTTCTACCAGTAGTATGAATTCATAATGAAAATACAACATATCACTGTGTATAATCTCCTGAAGCTCATTGGCAGACTTTGAGTGTTTATTGTCACTGTTGAGCAAAGTTAGCTTAGTTATGCACCACTTAATTGTCTTCGTGATCAGGTGAGATTAAGACACGCTAACAAAGCCACTCCCTGATACCAAGGACATTGTTTAGCGCCATTATTAAGGTCACGGACGGTGTTAAAATATACTGTATAGCATTGTTATATTGCGCATCTCTAAACACCAACTTCGATCGGTCTTACGTCTAGGTTCTTGTGATGAAGGATCTTTGTTTGGGTATTTGTTAACCATTACTCCAAATCAACGGCTTTTCTCACCCCAGACCGTGATTGAAGATTCCCCACACGCGCGTCATTATCATGGTGATCTAATGGCAGATTAGCAGACACATTTTTACCTTGAGATTTGTGTACGACTAGACCATTTTATTGACATTAGGAAAGGTCTATGGAGGTCAGTAGATTAATGACTACAGTCTTCACTATTTTAATCCCCAACATAAGTTTCTGAAGCTGTATAAAATCACCAAATATTAAGCAGAATGAATATGGATACACGTCATGGTGCTGAAGGGGGTTAACAATTGCTTTTAGTACGTCTAATTCTCCACCATTAAACAGGATTAGAAATAGAATCAAGCATATTTTCTTTGATGGCGAAGACAATCTCATCACACACCGTAACAAAGAACTGGCTCTCTTTAACTGACGCAATGATTGACGATTGAGTGTAGGTAATAAGTAAAACATATATAATTACTTTGAAGTGATAATATATAGAAGCTCCAACAAGCAACATGCAATGATAGTGATAACTGTCTTACTAAAAAAGGAAATCAGTGTTTTTATTCTGGTGTATTGAGTGTAAGTAATAAGGATTAGCATATGTAATTATTTTTAAGTGATAATAAATGTACGTTCACACAAGCAACTTACAATTATAGTGATACTTGTCTTAGTGTCAAAGGAGATCAGTGCAGCAGCCAAGGATGCTCCCCAAGGCTTCAAGATCACTCCCACACATGCCATGAAGATTGCTTTTGCTAAGAAGTAAGGCGGTTCAAATTAACCAAATATGAACTACTGCATCAAAACCATATACCAACTTGTCTTGTTTTATTTTGTTTCTGTGCAGATATTTATGTTGAATGAAGTTATATTGAGTATTGAGTATTGAGTGTAGGTAATAAGTATAGCAAATATAACTACTTTGAAGTGATAATAGATGGAGGTTCACACAAGCAACTTACAATTATAGTGATATTTGTCTTAGTGTTAAAGGAGCTCAGTGCTTTTCTCGTGTATTGAGTGTTGAGTGTAAGTAATAAGGATTAGTATATGTAATTATTTTGAAGTGATAATAAATGGAAGTTCACAAAAGCAACATAGTGATAATTGTCTTACTGTCAAAGGAGATAACTTTTTTTTTTTTTTTTTTTTTGTCGTGTATAAGATAATGAGTGGTAAAAAGTCATTATTCAGTTTTTTTATTCCATGTGTGTTCTAAAACTGCCGATACAGTGAAGGTGGTTTATCTTTATTCTCTTTTTGATTCCTTTTTTTTTTTTTCTATTCAAGTCGATGACATTTTTTGTTGATTTTTTTTTTTTTTTTTTTTTTTTTTGTCGCTGATGACTTTTATTAATTTTGTGGATTTTTTTTTCATTTCTTTTGGTTTAGATGATTTTTTTTTGTTCACTTTTATATTTATTCATTTCCTTTCTGTTGGTCGCTGATGACTTTTTTGTTGATTTTATTTTTATTTATTTTTTTATTATTTTTTGTTGCTGCCTTTCTTTATAGAATCATTATATTTATTTTGAATTTTATCACTATATCATTTCTTCATTGACTGGACGAGGTCAGAGGTCTTGGTTCTCTTTACGATTTAGTTGTTACGTTATTAATCTATTTATCTATTCATCTATTTTTCGAGCCGAGTTATTTTACTTTTATAATTTTGTTTTATTCTTTTTATTTACCTGACTTATATTTCCTTATCGATTTAATATCTAATACACAGCAAGACTAGTCAGAGGTCACGGGGTCAGGTGCAGTTAATTTACACGCATTCATTACTATAAAGGAGAGATGAAGGCACTCACTGCCGGAAGGGCGTGTGGGCGTAGGCATGGCGGCGGGAGGTGCGGGCGCGGCGGGTGTCGGTGCGGGCGGCCTGTAGGCGTGCCTGGAGGAAGGCCTCGGCGCCCGGCACCTGGCTGCGCGGTCCTCTCAGCAGGACGCTGCGGGACTCCAGGTCTCCTGCAGGAGGGACCGTCACAGACACGTCAGGGAACTGCTGCTGCAGCTCCCTGACGGTGACGCCGCGGTGGCCCACCACGTGACGCCGCTGGTGGGGCGCCACTGCCACCCGGGCCTCGATCACCTCCGCCTCGTGCAGCAGGCCCTTCAGGTGCGCCACGGCTGCGGCGACTTGCCGCGGGGGCCCGCGCACCTTGACGGTGGTGGTGACGGTGTCCTTGGGGGGCGGCACCGTCACTCGCACCCCAGCAAATTGCTGGTGGACCTCCTGGAGGGTAGCGCCGCGCGGCCCGACAATGCAGCGCCGCATGGGAGGCGTCACAGGCACCGCGACCTCCGCCGCCTCCTCCTGCCAAGAGCAGCGCACGCTGTTGAGCGCGCGCTGCTTGGCGGACCCTTCCTGCCTCTTCCTGTGAGGCGCTGTCCTAGCCTGGGGGGGACGAGGAGCCTGCTCATTAACGGCAGGCTTCCTCTCAGGCAGGGCGGGCAGTGCCTTCACCTTCTTGTGCCTTCTCTTCTTCCTGCTGCTGACTACTGTCCAGCCCTCTGTGGTGGCCTCCAGGCCCTCGCCAGGGCAGGTGCGTCACGCCTGCCACGACGGCGGCCGCCTTCACCTCTTCTTCCTTCTCTTGCTGGTCCTTTTCTCCCTCTCTGGTCACTGAGCCCTCGTGCACCACTGCTGTGGGCGCCTTCACCTCTCCCCCATCCTCTAACTCTACACATTCTGAGGAGTCTACTTCGATCTCCTCTTCACTCTCCTCGACCTCCGCGATGGGCTCCTCGTTCTCGTCCTGCTGGGCATCTACGTGCACAATAGCGCGAGTGACAAGCTCGTCATCCTCTGCGCTTTCCTCTACCTCGTCTTTCTTTACCTCCTCGCTTTCAAGCATTAAATTTACTTTACTCTCGATGTTCTTCACTTTCTTGCACTTCTTCCTACGGAAGAGGCGTTGCAAGATGTGGAGGCAGCCGCAGCCCGCGTGCTTCTCGCCGTCCTCCATGTCGGCGCTGTCTAGCGGCGCGGGCTCAATAGCTTCCCAGTTTTCGGAGCCGCGGGAAATTTCTCCGCCGTTGAAATCCATGGTTTGAACCATTCCTGCTATTGCTTTCACCCTCGGTGAGGTGGGCACCTCGGTGGAAAAAATATTTTCATGTAAATGATGCAAACAAGACTAGTATAGGTTGGAGTTGGAGTCTGGACTAACTCCAAATTGGAGTCTGGACTAACTCCAAGCTGGTGTCTGGAAGGCGATTTGTCACCCAACAAAACCATGGCAACTACACCACTGAGTGGTAGATCAGTTTCGTCTGTCATTTCTATGTAGTGAATATATATATATATATATATATATATATATATATATATATATATATATATATATATATATATATATATATATATATATATATATATATATATATATATATATATATATATATATATAAGTATATGGTAATGATAAGTACTGTGTGTGTGTGTGTGTGTGTGTGTGTGTGTGTGTGTGTGTGTGTGTGTGTGTGTGTGTCTTAGAATATTTAGGTTTTTCAAGGTGTTATTTAAAGATATGTCAAGGACGTCATTATTAAGTATTTATAAAGATTTAGTATTTTTGAGTATATTCTAGGCTACTATTCTCTGTACTGTCTCTCATGAATATCGACACACTTATCACAATTCATTAATCATAAACTTTCCAAAATCGTTCCACAAATAAGTTATATTCACTAATGTTGAAAAGAAAGAGCCTGAACGTGAATACTAAACAAATATACTGAATGATTGATTTTCTTCGTCTATTTTCCACATTCATCTCTTGCCGCATTCATAATTCACTCCACACCACAGGACGTTGACTCATAAATCTGCCCACTAGACGACTTAAACACACTAGTCACGGGGTTATTGGTAGCAAATGTGCAAGATAATGAGATTTTCCTTTGTTAATCATTACATAGATGACACTAATAGACACGCGTGCCTTTTTTTTTCTTATCACCGAGACACTCACAACCTCTCGTTACCACCATTATCATCATTCCTTACTATACACTTACTATTACTCTTCTCTGAATGTCACGATTCACGAGTCACAGTCACGACACGAGTTCTCCACCATTCGTGTCTGTTCATGTATTCAATGCACACAGGTCTACAATTACACTCTCTGTCAGACGCTCTTTTTTGCACACGTCTCTTTAACGAATTGTGTTAGTGGTTTATATTAGGTCAAGTTCCGATTTATGATATATTTTTTTTATTGATTGATTGATTAAAAACTGTGCCTCGCAACACATTGATCACATAGGATCGTTGGTGAACATTAAAAAGCAAAAGGATATTATGTTATTTTAGATTTTGATAATTGTGAAGTTGATTAGAAGACAAAGAAAGTGCCTTAGAGTGAAAAATATTATAGGAAAAAAATACCAGGGAGGAGATGCAGATAAAAGAAAAGAATGATAGCCTTTATTAATGTGTTTTATGCTAATAGGTTAGGCTAGGTTAGGTTATACATTGTGATAATGGTAAACTGAATTAGGAAACGAGGAAAATACCTAGAATGAGAAATATTATGAGGAAGGAGAAGTAGATGAGAAAGATTAAAGGATGAATAAAGAGAATAACAGATTTCATGTATGTAAATGGTGTTAATGGAGTAGGTTTGGTCAGGTTTTTAAATCACGACAATGGTAAAGTGAATTAGAAGACGCGACGAAATAGTAAGATTGAAAAATATTACAAAAACCTATATGAAGAGGATGTAGATGAGATATAACGGATGAAAAAAAAAGAGAATAACCACCTCTTCCCTTAAAAAGGAAAAGAATCACTTTAAATAATTCAGTCAACCACCTTCTTATATAAGTGCCTCATAGATACTTACACCAGTATTGAGAAACGCCTTGCTCTTTTACCACGACAATTTTTCAACTCCCCATAGAAGACAAGCTGGATTTTCTTGCTAATCCGTCACCAGAACCATAACATTACCCTTAAAAACATGAGTATCTTCAATTGGAGCCTTTGGAAATGGTCGTCGTGAGAGAGAGAAGTTTCTAAATACGTCTCTTTATACTCTCACAAATGCCTCATAGATACTTACACTCGTATTCAGGACCATATTCTTCGACAGTCATACGCCGAACCTCACTATTTTCAGGGCACTTTACTAGAAGGAACACGGGTTTTTAAAGATGTTTCTGCTGTTCTAGTAAGAAATTAACACTACTTCTGCATTACTGGTAGACGAAGCACTCTTGAAAACCCGTTTGATCAATTCTGTGAACTTTGAAAATATTCGTAGTGTGAGAACAACGAATTTTGAATACGGGTCACAGACATGCCCTGCTCTCACCACGACAGTATTCCAAGTCCACAGAGACGACTAGCCAGGTTTTCAAGACAGTTTCTCCTTATAATAATCTAGAAATCTTGCCAGTCCATCACCGGAACCATGAAAATATCCTGAGAAACATAATCATCTTCAACTAAAACCTTGGAAAAGCAGTGATAGAGAGAGCAGAGCGTTTAACCCCTTCGGTACTGGGACGCCTTTTCATTTTGAGTTTGGGTATGGTTAGAC
>NC_059279.1:14806940-14809440 GCF_017591435.1 Portunus trituberculatus | reverse complement strand
CTCTCTCTCTCTCTCTCTCTCTCTCTATCTATCTATCTATCTATCTATCTATCTATCTATATATCTATCTATCTTTCTTTTATGTTGGTTTTGCTGTCTTTGTCATGTGTGAGAGAGAGAGAGAGAGAGAGAGAGAAACACACACACACACACACACACACACACACACAGAGAGAGAGAGAGAGAGAGAGAGAGAGAGAGAGAGAGAGAGAGAGAGAGTTTTATCACACTGCACGTCATAATCTGTCTGTGTCGTCACTCGTCACATTCTCCTCTCGTTTATTTGTTTGTTTTGCTTCACACCTGCGTGTTTTTAACTTGCCTGCCCATGTACTCTTTTTTTTTATTAAACACACACACACACACACACACACACACACACACACACACACACACACACACACACACACACACACACACACACACACACACACACACACACACACACACACACACACACACACACACACACACACACACACACACACACATATATTTTTCCCGACCTAATGAACTTAATTAACGTGGATGTGCTACGTATATTAACATCTACATATCATCTCTTTTTTGTCATTAAATTATGTGATTATGTGCTATTATTACTTAAGGTCACTATTTACTTGGGTATTATGGGTATATCATCACTTTTTTGAAAACTTAAACCTCTTTTTATGGTCAACCTGCATTTGGGTATGGTAATTATGCTAAGTTTGTTTGTCTTATTTTTTTTTCCACTTTATTTTGAACTGCAAGTACAACACACTAGGGTGCATATGTGTGTGAGGCAGATGTGTACTGAAATGTTGTGTCTCTTTCATGGATCTGTCAGGTGTTCCATGCTGGTTTGACCTCAGCAACACACAGAACACACCTAACACACCTCAAAGTACAGCTCAATGTAACCCTTATTTCTTGCAAGGCAATATTAATCACATTTTGAAACACTTCTGTGACGCACCTCCAATAGTTTCAAAATGCTCTACGTGAATGTTGCAATTGCACTAGTTTTTAATAAGATTCTTGCAATAACAGGAGAAACACCTTAGAAACCGGTTAATTATCCCAGTGGTCTTCGTAGTTTTTAAAGGTGTTTCTTGCGATTCTAGTGGCAGATTGATTAGGTACATTATAAACAAGAAAAATGCTTTGGAACTTGGTTAATTATCCCCGTAGTCTTTGGTAAGATTTATTAATTATTCACAGGAGAAATACTGTAGAACTGGCTAATTATCCCGGTAATCTTTGAAAAGTGTCATAATGAGAGAGCAAAGCGTTTGAGAATACGAGCCTAAATGAGTCAATCGGTCATCCTCTGAATTTGTATTTGTGGTTGAGTCACTTCCATCTCTCTGAACTGAAGGCTAAAACCGGAAATAGCATGAAGGTGTGTAGCATTATTAAAATCCACGAATTATATAACAAAGAAACGTCGGATTAGTCACTTTCTTCCGCGAGTTGTGAAAAAAAATAATATGTTTACCTGGAATCAAGAGTTGTGATCGGAAATGACATTGTGGTGTGTAGTGCTTGAAAAAAAAAATCATCACATACATAAAGAAAGAATATCGCATGTATAATTTTTTTTACCAACAAAGGCAGCAGAGAAATCACTGCGTTCTGAGAATATAGAATCACCATTAGGTAAAAAGGTTAAAATGTACTCTAAATACGTATCATGAGTTAATACAAAATAATAGAAGAAATATTTCGGACTATTCATAAAGGAAAGCGAGATAAAACTAAAAGAAAAAATAGAAATAAAAGCCAAAAATATCAAAGAAAAAACACTCCAGGTAAAGTTTAAAACACACACACACAAAAATTAACGTGAAATAGTCTTAAGTGCGTATTGTAAGGTAGGACAAGGTAATAAAAAGAAATACTGCAAGCTGTGCGCAGAGGAAAGCATGTGTATTCTTTTTACCAACAAAGGCAGCCGTGGTACAGTGGAACCATGCGTGCTTTGGGATCCGAAGGGTCTCCAAGCGCACGGGTTCGAATCCTGTCCACGGTCCGAGTGTAGGTTGGGCTTCCTCACTCGGGACAACGGTTTCCTAGCGGGTGGGCTTTGAGATAGGGGGTACCCAAAAAGTATCCCCTTTAGCCCATAAATTCCCGTGAAAAGCCCACATGGTATAAATAAAAAAAAAAAAAAAAAGATATCACTGAGTTCTGGGGATGCAGAGTCACCATTAATATTCACTCTAAATACGTATTATGAAATAGTAAATAATAATAAAAGATATATTTCGAACTATATAGAAAGGAAAGTGAGATGAAACTATAAAGAAGAGATAAAAATAGGACCTAAAAAAATCGAAGGAAAAAAATTTGTTACGAAAAAGTTTAGAATACAGAAAAATAAAAGACAGTCTAGATGCGTATTGTGAGAGAGTGCAAAATAATAAAAGAAATACTTCAGCCTATACACAGAGGAAAGCGAGATAGAAATAGAAAATAAGAAATAAAAATCAAGCCTCAAACAATACAATAAAAATAA
>NC_059279.1:14776940-14799440 GCF_017591435.1 Portunus trituberculatus | reverse complement strand
TACGTTCTGTAACCAAGAACCAACATTTCTTACACTAGTTAATAGCAAGAGTGTCACTTAAACTGCTTCATCTATCAAGTGATTCATCAACGCCTCACATTCCTGAAGAAGACCAGGAGGAGGAGGAGGAGGAGGAGGAGGAGGAGGAGGAGGAGGAAGAGGAGAATGATTGATTGATTCACCGGATTACTGGCGCCGCAACAAGGAAGAAGGAAAGAAACAGGAAGAAAGATGATAAAGAACACAAAAATGAAGCAGGAAAAAACGAAAGAGAAATAGAAACAAGATTGAGTGTTACTGAACGAGGAAGAAGAGAGGAAGAGGAAGAAGAAGAAGAAAGAAGAAGAGGAGAGGAGGAGGAGGAGGAGGAGGAGGAGGAGGAGGAGGAGGAGGAGGAGGAGGAGGAGGAGGAGGAGGAGGAGAATGGCGATAAAGAAGCCGGCAGTTTTCATCACCAACACGCCATCAATGCAAAACAAAAGGTCGCATGCAAGGTTAACTGTTTTCGTCAGCTGGCCGTGTTGTGTCACCGTGATTGGACCATTGTGTCACCTGTGGAAAGGTCTGAGGGGAGGAAGGGTTGAGGTGTGAGGGGGTGAGGGGTGAGGGAAAGGTAGCGAGGTAGCAGTACTGTCGCTTTTCCTGCCTCATTTCCATTGGTGACCTTGAGAGCCGCTGCTAGTCCGCCGTGCTCCAGCCACTTTCTATCTTTAGGACATGTGGAGTCTTTAAAGTCAAGTGGGAAAGTCCTTACGCCACGCGAGGGACTGCCGGATGTGGACTTTCATGCCTGGAGCAGCACGAGGCTGAAACACGCGCAGGGTGTGACTCGCGGGGAGAACAACACGCCAGATAACACTCCGGGAAAGGAAAGCATTGTTAGCGGCGATGGCGGCGCGTGAGGGGCCTTGAGGTGTCACTCTTGAAAGGAACACCTGGGCCTGTATTTTGAAACGCTTCTGATTCTCTTAAGTGTTATTTTCGAAGGACAGAGGAATGGTAGTTGGGCTTCTCATGTTATTTAGGCCACTGGTGATGCAGACACTTTGTTAGACCATCACTAGGATCATTAAGATACTTGTGGAAAATAAAGACCTTCATTAGAACTGTTCAAAATGGACATAAGACGCTGAAACACGTGTGACTTCAGCAGGTGGTAAGCTCAGCTCGTCCTGCACAGCCTCGTCCTTGCCTCCTGAGGGAAGCAAGTAGAGCGGATCATGTCACTCTCCCCTGAGAAGACCATCTGAGGCACCCCACTTACACGCTTACACGCTTCCGCGACGCCCGCGAGAAGGTTGTTGCCGAAGAAGCGGTGTCGTTATCGCGAAAAAGGCGCCGTGCGTTTTATGATGTAAGGGATTGGCGGGGCGAGGCGGGGAGGAGGGAGGGGATGGGGTGTTCACTGTCACAAGTGAAAGTGTTCTGGCCCAGTTGGTTGGCTTCTATTGTCTACATAGAGGCACACACTGATCTTTTACTGACGCTGTTCCAAATATTTTGACGCCGTCACGTTCCCAAGGGAGTGAATAGTGTCGCTAAGGGTTTCACATCCCAGGCAGCAACCCGCAGGACGCAACGCAAGTATTGGAAATTTTATATAATGTATTTGAGAAGCTGACAACCGCGTGCCGGCGCAAGGTGGCGGAAGGGTCGGCGCGGTGGCACCCTCAGAGGCAACTCAGCTCCCGACCAGCGTGGGAGTCTGGACCTGCTGTAGCCTCGCCGCGCCTGACGCCACTCAGCACCACTACCTGTCCACAGCAGAGCGCGTGTGAGAGGCTCAGCTGGTGGTAGAGACGCCTGGCGGGACCATACACTCGATACTCGACGCTGAGGAGGAGAGGAAACATTCATGCATTGAAGATAACGAACAGACAACGAGACAGAACTTGTTGAGGCACTGACCTGAACCCTTCTTGTCCTGGACATGCGCGTGTTGGGGTGAGGACCACGCCACGTCGCCTCCTCAGAGACATGCCCCTGTGGCTGTGTAGCTGACATCACTAGCACCACTGACATCTTAAACCTTGAACTAGTCCCCGCGCTCTGCCAAAATGCATTTCCACGTGCTGCGCCTCCTCACCCTCAGCGGCTTCGTGAACCTCGCACGTGCCACACCAGATCCACAACAGAAATTCCCGGAGGACTTCTACAGCGGGTCAAACGCCGAGCTTCCTCAGCCTACTGAAGAATTGTCCACATCGCCTTTCCTCGACGACCACGTGGAGGACTTCGAAACCTCCCCAGTGCAGACATCCGCGGCGCTACAGAGTAATGTGGACCTGAGGGTGTTGTACGATAGTCTGTTGAACGCCTCACGCGACCCACACATCGCCAGGCAGCACCAGGGCCTCGCAGGTTACACACGCACCCTGTTCCATGCAGCAGGTTCAGCACGCAGCCTGTCTGTCTCTTACCACTTGCTCTGGATCATTATCTGTGGCGCGGTGGCTGTGGTGAAGCGTCTATCCTGGTTCTTTATCCTGTGGTGTATGAATCACTTGAAGCAGCTGCGCCTTATGGTTGTAGCGCAGCAGTGCCAGAAGTGCAGTGTAGTGTTGCGTGGTGTGGTTATGTGTGTTCAAGGATGCTGTTTGTTGTGCCTTAGTGGTTCCTCTGGTTCACTGTAAGCCACGTCGCGTCACAGCTCCAAATCTCAGCACTCAGCCACATCCATAAAAAATTGATGTGAATGATGATGACATATGTATGAAACATTATCTGATCCACTGAGCCTTGCAGATCCACACCCATCACGCCACATCCACCTGTTAACGTCACCATCAACATCTACACCTGTACATTGCTCCAACACCACCACACGATATCCACACACTTCACTCATCATTCATATCAAGACCAAGCATGTTCATCACGCCACATTCAAACTACATCCACATCACATCCACACACAAACCCACAAACCCCACACATACAGTCCCTTCATACACTTCTCGTTAGTACTTAAAATCTAAAATATGCAATCATAACCTTACTTAATAACTTAACACCTAAAGTATATACTGACACCATAACCTTGCTTCCTAATAACACAGAAATACTGTCTACAACTCATTTTTGCTTTATAACCCAGCATACGTACACAATAACATCGCTTCACAACGTAACACTAAATATCCTAAACCATAACGTTATTTAACTACTAGTAACACTAAAAACTGATAAATTTAACCTATACATCAATTATACCACACCTCTCTCCATACAATAATTCTGATTTTTGTTCTCTTTCTCTCCTCTCTTGTTCCTTAATCAGAGTGAGAAGGAAGCATTTTACGATTTGACTAACTATGCCTTTCTCTCTCTCTCTCTCTCTCTCTCTCTCTCTCTCTCTCTCTCTCTCTCTCTCTCTCTCTCTCTCTCTCTCTCTCTCTCTCTCTCTCTCTCTCTCTCTCTCTCTCTCTCTCTCTCTCTCTCTCTCTCTCTCTCTCAAGCATCCCAGAAATTTATAAACTTAGAACGTTCCCTAGAATGACACTATTTGACTAACCTTCTCTCTCTCTTTCTCTCCCTCACAGCCATCCCGCAAACGTGTTGGTACAAGAGCAACCAATATGACTGTGGCCTCTCCGTCTCCTGCGTGTTTCAAGGGAGTAAGCCCATCGACCTGTGTTCCGGGGGCATGATCTGGTCCTGCTGCGTCCCCAGAGACAAGGTGGACATCGTGGACCACTCTGTCGGCGCTATCGGGAATGACGTTCGTAAGTGCTCACCCCAAACCTTTACTATATGACGACTGACTTTACTGGCTGATTGGCTGATTGTTGTTGACTTGATTTGTTTTGTTTTCATTTTTTTTTCCATTTCCTTGACTGGCTGGTTGTTGTTGACTTGTTGTTGACTTTTTTTTTTTTCCTTGACTGGCTGGTTGTTTGTGTTCATTTTCCTCTTCCGTGTTGAGCCATGAAGTCTCAAATTTGTGGTTTTGTCATTAGTTTCTTTCCATCTGCAGTTTTCCTCTTACATTTTTCGTCTTCTTTTTTTCTTTTTTTTTCGGGTTAAAGTAGGAATTGTTTCTTTTGTCAATGTCTTCCTTCCAGTGGATCTTTTTTTTTTCTTTTCTAAGTAAGATTCCTTTTTATAGTGTCCTTTGTTTTTCTTTAGTTTTTCAATGCAGGATTTCATTTTGTTATCTTGTTTGTTTTTTCTTAAAGGACAATGGAATTTTTTTTTTTTTTTTTGTGAGAGGAAAAGTGTCTTATTTTCCTTGTTTTTTCTAAGTGGGATAGAGTTTAGTTAGTTTTTCAAATGCATTTTTCTTAAAGTGTCTTCCTTTATTATTCTTAAACTGGGAAAATTATTCTTTTCTTTTTCTTTTTCTTATGCAAAGTAAAAAGAAGACCGATATTTGTTCTTATTGCATTTAAATTTCAAGAGAGAGAGAGAGAGAGAGAGAGAGAGAGAGAGAGTGTGTGTGTGTGTGTGTGTGTGTGTGTGTGTGTGTGTGTGTGTGTGTGTGTGTGTGTGTGTGTGTGTGTGTGTGTTGCTATCTTTCTGCTGCTACCTTTGAGGCTTCTTGGCTAAACCTGGTTGAGGATTTGACTTAAACTTTACCATCCTGAAAGACACTACCTTCACTAGACCATCCTGACCTGACCCTGCAATCCTAGAAGACACATTACCTTGACCACCTTGACCTAACCTCTGCTACCCTTAACCCCTTCAGCACTGGAACGCATTTCTACCTTCATTTTTGGGTATGATTAGACAATTTTATTACATTAAGAAGGGTGCATGGAGGTCAGAAGGTTAATGGCTAGAGTCTTCACTATTTTAAGCCCCCCACCATAAGTTTCTGAAGCTGTATAAAATCACCATATAGTAAGCAAAGTGAATATCAAAGCACATCATGGTATGGAAGGCATTAAAGACACAATAACCTGACTAGACCATTCTAACTTAACTCTATCATAAATCTCGACTCTTTCTCAATCTTATTCGTCCTGAAAAGCGACAAAACCACGTAATTTCTATCTGATTTTTTTACATACGAGGAAACAGGAAGCATATCTATTTTAAAGCTATTCAACGTCTTATCTCGACAATTTTTATGCTTGGGAAAAATTAGGATTTTAAGATTATTTCCTAGTGTTTTTTTTATGATTTTAGTGATAATTTAGCAAGTTTTCTGCTTTGGCAATGGGAAAAAGCACTCATGGAAACTTGGCAAACCGTCTCTGTGGCCTTTAAGAGCAGTTAGTTTGAGAGTTTAAGAGGTTTTAAACTACAGGTCTTGAATACGGAAACTACCTACAATTTTCGTTCATTTCAACTTGGCAACGTTTTCATACTTCCCCTTCTGCCTCTCTGTTCCTCCCTCTCTCTTTCTTCTCCCTTCCTCTCCCTCTTCATCACTTCCTCTCATCATTTTCATACTCTCTCCTCGCCTCTCAATCACTGTCTTTAATCCTTTCTTCCTTTTTTTTTTTCTTCCTATTTTTCTTTTCTTTACAGTTCTTGCATGTTTTCCCTCTTTCATTTCTTTTTCTTCTGTCTTTTCTCACGTGACATACTTCCTCTCTCTTTCTTTCTTTCTTTTTTTTATCAGTGTTTGCTTTTGCTGCTTCTTATTTTATTTTGTTTCTCATTTCTTTTTATTCCCCTTCCTCTCCTTTTTTTCATTATTTTATTGCTGTATTTATCATCATCTAACTTATATACTGTTTTTTTTTTTCTTTGATTTTTCACTCTTCCTTTTATTCACGCTCTCATTTGCTCTTCTTCCTTTTCATATTTCTATTTTCATTCTTTGCTTTTACTTTTTTCATGATATAGACTAGATTTTTTTTCTCGTTTTTTTTTCTCTCTCTCTCTGTCTGCAAGTTTCTTCCTCACTTTGATTTACCATTTATCTATTTTTAATTCTTTTTTCGTCATTTCTTTACTCTCTTTGCAATTTCTTCCTGGTTTCTCATCATCTGTCACTGATCTACATATTTTGGACTACTTCGTTTTCTATTCCATTTAAACTTTCCTATCATCCATCTATCCTTTCTCTCTTCCTCGTCTCTCACATCATCCATCCTATTCTCCCTCCATATATGCATTCATCCACCTCTCTCCCTTTTCTTCCTCCTTCCTCCTTCGTTTTCTATTTAATTCAAACTCATTCTATCATTCATTTATCATTTTTCTCTTCCTCTTCTCTCATATCATCCATCCATTCATCCATTTCTCTGCCTTTTCTTCCTCCTTCCTCCTTCGTTTTCTATTTCATTTGATCTCCTCCTATCATCCATCTCTCTCTCTCTCTCTCTCTCTCTCTCTCTCTCTCTCTCTCTCTCTCTCTCTCTCTCTCTCTCTCTCTCTCTCTCTCTCTCTCTCTCTCTCTCTCTCTCATTTCATCCATCTAACCCTCCATCCAGTCATTCATCCACTTCTCTCCGTTCTCTTCCTCCTTCCTCCTCGTTGCTCGACATCACCGTGAGACAGAAAGTGGGAATAAAAAACAATAAAACACCAACAACAATGACACGTGCAAGCTTTTTTCTCTCACAACCATCCCTGACCTGTTCGCACGACGCTACCACGACCCTGATCTAAGGAGGGAAAAAAGGACCGTGGGAGCTAAACACGTCTTTTCTACGACTCCTCTGTTCATCGCCCCGCCATTACGTGACCCTGGTTTAGTGCCCTTGGGAGAGAGATAAAGTGAGATGGAGAGATAGACAGAGAGGGTTTGATGCCACTTTGGAATATTGGAACTCTCTCTCTCTCTCTCTCTCTCTCTCTGCTCTCTCGGAATATATTACTTTCTATTAAGACCCATGGTGATTCGAGGTTCTTTTCGTGATGTTTAGGTTTTCTTTCGTATTTGATAATCTGAGTGCTGTTAGTTCACTTTGGTTAGGTTAGGTTAGGTGAGGTGAGGTTAGCTTTGGAGAACTTAGGTAAGGTTAGGTTAGGTTAGGTGAGGTGAGGTGAAGTTAGCTTTGGAGAACTTAGGTTTGGTTAAGTAAGGTTAGGTTAGGTGAGGTTAGCTTTGGAGAACTTAGGTTTGGTTAAGTAAGGTTAGGTTAGGTGAGGTTAGCTTTGGAGAACTTAGGTTTGGTTAAGTAAGGTTAGGTTAGGTGAGGTTAGCTTTGGAGAACGTAGGTTTGGTTAGGTAAGGTTAGGTTAGGTGAGGTGAGGTTAGCTTTGGAGAACTTACGTTTGGTTAGGTTACGTTAGGTTAGGTGAGGTGAGGTTAGCATTGGAGAACTTAGGTTTGGTTAGGTTACGTTAGGTTAGGTGAGGTTAGGTTACCTTATTATGTTCAATTAAGTTTTTTCTTTTGCTTCTGTTTTCTTTCGTTGTAAAGACTTTTTTTCCCTCATGATTATGATTTTCTTATGAATTACGTGTTATTTTTTGTGGGATTAAAAATTTTCTTACTTTAATTTCTTTTTGGATCTGCAAGTCGGATTTCACCGGAATTATACGAGAATTTTTCTGTAATTTTCTGTTTTGTTATGTTTTTTTAAGGAAGAATTTTTGAGGGGATTTTTTGAGATATTCAACATTTTTTTTCTTCGAGTTTCTGAGAGTTTAAGGAGAATTCTTCCTGGGACCTTTCTGACATTATTCTTTGGCTCATTTTTTTCTCTTCCTCCTGTGTTCCTTTCAATTACACGATCTTGTTTCCACTTGGCATTTTCTTGGATTTCGTAAACATAAAGACTGCACAACTGTAGAACTGTAGACCATCACAACACCGCACCTAAAGGACCTTCCACTGGCACTGAGGACACCACGAAACGGACTTATTGACTCAAACTGGACTGGAAATCAACTTGAAACGACGTAAACCGAACTGACAGACGAACATGACACAATAAAAAATATTTGTCTTTTAAGTTCTTCCCTTAGCAGTATATTATTAGTATTAGTATTGGTATTATTGTAAGTATTAATATTAGCAGAATTTGTGGTTAGTTTAAATATTGCCCTGCTCCTCTTCCTTCTCCTCCTCTTCATTCTTCTTCTCTTCTCCTTCTCCTTCTCCTTCTCCTTCTCTTCTTCCTCTTCCTCTTCCTCTTCCTCTTCCTCTTCCTCTTCCTCCTCCTCCTCCTCCTCCTCCTCCTCCTCCTCCTCCTCCTCCTCCTCCTCTCTCCTCCTCCTCCTCCTCCTTCTATTCTTCCTCCTTCTTCTTCTCCTCCTCCTCCTCCTTCCTACACTTCCTCCTCTTACTCCAATTCCTAATCCTCCTCTTCCTACTACTACTACTACTACTACTACTACTACTACTACTACTACTACTACTACTACTACTACTACTACTACTACTACTACTACTACTACTACTACTACTACTACTACCACCACGCTATTGGGTAAGAGAGGATCCTAAATTTTCAAGGCCCGCGTGAGTAACTTGAACAAAAACACAAATAGATGAGCAGCTCACCTTGAGGGCTTAATTTTAGCGTAGATTAAGTGAGATAAGATAAGGTAACGGTTGGTAGTGAGAGAGAGAGAGAGAGAGAGAGAGAGAGAGAGAGAGAGAGAGAGAGAGAGAGAGAGAGATTTCACCTGCCCTCTTGTCACACACCTGTCTTACTGAGCTCACCTGATACACACCTGGGCTCATCTCACCTGCTGGGAAGGATTGAGTCTGATATCGATATGAAGAAAATCTGCAGCACTGCTAAAATTCAAGTAAAACGTTGGAAGTGAAGTAACATTTCTTGGTCATATTTTTACTTTGATCATTTTTCTCTTCAAAAATGAGAGGGTAAAAACATCTTTCAACGAACAGTTTTCAATATTCTTAGTTTAGAGATTCAAGTATTTTATTTATCAATGAATTCTAAGGCAACAAAAGACATCAAAATCGTGAAAGTATCTTAAAGGATCTGTTCAAAATATTATTCAAATCATTTAAATAATCTGTGTAACGATTGATGGATGGTTGAAAGTTTCTTTTTACACTCAGTTACGTTTTTTCTATGCCGCTTATTTCTGAGATGAAATTCTCAAATCATCAAAAGCAAAGAAAGTGGTTCATTATTTGTATTGTTGCATGATACTTGAGTCATAATGAAGGTGAGGTATCAGACTCAGTCCTCTTGGAGGTGAGGGCTCCCTGGGAAGTGTATGGTGGTCTCAGCCTTACCGGCGATGCCTCAAGGCACTGACCCGCCCCTTCGCCCTCATCAGATCACCAGCAAGAGTTTGGAGAGCGTCCCCTCCCGCCCGGCTCCTCCTTCGCCCATATCGGCGGCTCCAGACCCTTTGACAGACCTCCCTCCCACTTCACCCCAGACGACGACACCTTTTTCCCAAACACACACAGACCCTCTTCAGTCCTCAGACCACTTAGACCTCAAAACAGGCCGCCCTTCAGACCCCCAAACCGACGCCCACCGCCGCCCTTCTCAAGACCCGAGAGCTCCAGACCCGGTCCCAACTTTGACGGTAATTTCAGTCACTTTAACAGACCCCAAAATTCCTTTAATGGCCAACCTGGTCAGTTTGACAATTTCGATCACCGACCGCATGACTTCCCTCGCCCTGGATTTAGCCGCCCCACGTCGTTCGAATCCCTGGGTCCTACGGGTGCAGCTGTCAATCCATCGGGTAGGACTTGGCTGCTTCTTCTCCTTCACACCGTCTGCTCCCTTCACGTACCGCTGTCCGGCTGGTGAGGGCCTGTGAGGTTCGCTGATCTCAACTTGTGGTGTGGAAACAAAAGCCTCTGAGTGTATCTGTGTTCTGTGTAGCGCGTGAGTTCGTGTTTCATTAAGGTGTCGATCAAAGCCTTCCATCTGATGCATTCCACAATACGGGATGCCAGTGTCAACAAAAGGTAAGATTTAAGTGTTCCTGTGTTTGTGTACCTTAAGATATGTGTCTCACAGAAAGGAGACACGAACTCCTTCTTTAAACACGCCGTCATTGTAAAGGTTACCAACAATACAAAACAAAAAAACGCCGAAGAATAAGCGCGAAAAACAAAAAAACGCCGAAGAATAAGCACGAATGAATGTGTGAGGAAAAATATAAAACTGCTGTTTCGTGCAAGCTGGACAATAGAAAAAAAAATCATTGCCCCTAATAAAGGCCACGTGTGACAATATGAAGTACGAACAAAAGAAAAATGAAAGTAATCGCAAAGGAAAAAAAATGTTAAACGAAGTGATTTTAGTGAAAACTAATGACTTGAACATCAACGCACAAAAGAGACATGGATAATTTTCGGCACACTCAACAGACTATCAGAGATTAAGATATAAACCACTCACGAAATTAAGAAAATGAGAGGAAAAAAGAAAGGAAAGATGACAAGTAATGTGACTTATGAATAACGACCTAAAGTAAAAAAGCAAAAAAGTAACTCAAGAAACAATGAGATACGAGTAAAAGAAACACTAGCAGGAGAGAAAAATTAGAATAAACATGAAAGGAAAATGTTAAGCAATGTCATTCAGTGAAAATTAATCAATGGAGCCTCACTGTAAGAGAGGAAAAGCCCTTCTCTGTAGCCCAATCCAGACAAACGAGCAGAAACGAACGAACAGAAATGAACCATAAAAAATACAAACATTAAAACAATCATGAATATTTGCCAAAGAAATATATCTTTTTAACTTTACTTTAAACAAAATTATCTGACACTGAAAAATAGTAACATGAACAAAACCAATCATGAAAAAAGATAGAAAACTGAGAATAAATACGAAGACAAATGTTAAACTAAGTGGAAATTTTATGATTTTAAACCTTACTGGAAGGAAAAAAAAAAAGCTCTTGAATACACGAAAGACACAATAAGCAATACGAACAGAAACCGATCATGAAAAGAAAAAAAAGAAACAGAAAATTGAGAGCAAGCACGATGGTAAATGTGAAACGAAGTGATTTTAGTCGAAAATTCATGATGGCTCGTAACTAAATCCCGGAGTGACAATTGGAGCGGGACCAGAGAGGACCCGTAATGCAAGCGTCAATTGTGTGAGTGGCGTGACACACTGTTTCTCACGTGGCCGCGCGCAAACAATCCAGGTGTCGTAAGAAGAACAATAGTTTAGCGGCTCGCGTGGATATGTATTATTATTCCATCAGCTGTATAGAACAATGGTGGCATAGTGGCGCGTGTCATGTTGAGTAGTGGTGGTGGTGGTGGTGGTGGTAGAACGATCACACACACACACACACACACACACACACACACACACACACACACACACACACACACACACACACACAGACACCCAGACACTCAGACACTCAGACAGGCACATGCAACGAAGGAAAGTTAGGGTAAAGTGGAAAAAAGAATTAAAAGTTTGGAAAATGCGTGCAAATAGACCACACACGCGTTCATGCACACACACACACACACACACACACACACACACACACACACACACACACACACACACACACACACACACACACACACACACACACACAAAGCTGTCGAGGTAAAATGCGAAAACGAAAAAGGAATGAACAAAAAAAAAAAAAAAACAGGAAGCGAGAAAAATAGAAAATGGAAAACGAACACGCGTCATTTCCATCTCAAGACAAAGTATGCGAAAGAAAACGAAAGGAGAAAAAAATAAAAAACGAAAAAAAAGAAGAGAAGGAAAAAAAAGAAAACAAGATCCATCCATACACAACTTTCAAAAACTTCCTAAAACTTCCACAACTTGGTGAGGCGTCGCTCGCTCACCAAACCCGGACAGACTGGAAGGAAAACCCGAAGATAAAATTGCCTGAAAAAATCCCGCATTCTTTATTTTATCTTTTTTTTTTTTCAACGGGGTTACGAATCTCTGAAAATTCCCCCTACTGAAAAAAAATAGAAGGAAAAAAAAAGCCATATTCACTTCCTACATTCCTTTCCATTTCCCCTTTCCCTTTTTCCTACCTTTTCATCTCTTCTTTTTATTTCAATGATTTTCGCCTTTTATTTTTCTTCTTTATTTCTAACATTCTCTCTCCGTCTCGATTTTCTTATCCATTCCTTGCATAACTTTTCCATCCTTCTCTTCTTTCTTTTTCATGTTCTTTCTTTCCTTCTTTACCCATCCATCTCTTTCTTTCTTCATTTTTCACTCTTTTCTTTCTTTTGTCATTTTCACATAATGTATCTTACCATTACTTGTTTTTTTTCTTCTTTTTGTTTAGTATTTCTTTTCTTTTCCTTCTTCCTTCTTTCCATTCCCTTTTTCCCTCAGTTTCTCTCCTGCATCCCTCTCTCTCTCTCTTCCTTTCCTTACACCTTTCCTCTCATTCAATTTCTCTTTCCTTCCATTTCCTTTCTTTATTCCTCTCTCTATCCATCCCACCTTCCCTTTTTCTCTCTCTCCATTCTTTTTATCCCTCTCTCTTCCACCTTCCCTCCCTTCAGAAGTTCCTCCACGCCCTTCTGTCTGCTGGCGCCGTGAAGGAAGTGACTGAGGGTGGTGAGGCATGAAGGGTGACGGAGGGCTGACGGAGGGGTGACGGAGGGTGGGGTGGGGTGACGAAGGCATGGGTGGGGCCAGAACTGTCTTGCCTGCACATAGAACGTACCTCAGTATTAGGTTGAAATTAGATATCAGTAATGGTCCTTTTTTATTACTTTTTTTTATTATCTATTCCTTTTCATCCTTAGTGGAATAGGAGAGAGTGTGCAGTCTGTATTAGTTATGGGAGGGTGTCTTAATGGTGTGATATTGTTGGAATTAATCTTAAAATGGTATTGATTTGAGTTCTAGAAGTGTAATTTGGATTTTTTTTATTGTAGTTTTGATTTCTATTTTTTTTTTTTTTTCTATCTCTTCCTTTTCATCCTTAGAGTGTTTAGTGGGTGTTAGTTAGGTTACTGATGGTGTGATATTGTTGAAATTAGTCTTAAAATGGTGTTGATTTGAGTTCTTGTACTGTTATTTGGAATTTCTTTTATTGTAGGTTTGATTTCAGTCTCATATTAGTGTTGTCTAAATGAGGCCAAAATTATCACCTGCACATAGAACTTACCTTAGTATTAGGTTGAAATTAGACACAAACAGTGGTCTTTTTTTTTTTTTTTTTCCATCTCTGCTTTTTCCGTCCTTAGTAAGTGCAATGAGGGTGTTCTGAAGCTGTGATGTTGTTGGAATTAGTCTTAAAATGGTGCTGGTTTGAGTTTTACTGGTGTTATTTGGAATCTTTTAGTTTTAGCTTTGGTTTTGAGTTTCATATTAGTGTTGTTCAAATTAAAATTATCATGGTTTTTAATTACGTTTTAGTGCATTGTTTGTTTGGATTTTGCGTGAGACCAGAACTATTTCACCTGCGTATAGAACTCCACTTAGTATTGGGTTGAAAATAGACATCAGTAGTGGCCTTTTTTTATTTTTTTATTTTTTACATTTTTTACATCTCTTCTTTTTTCGTCCTTAGTAAATACAATGGGAGAGAATGTTCAGGTTTCTTAGTATTCGTGAAGGATGTGAAGTGTTGCCATTTGTATAGTTTATTTTTCTTTTCTTCGTTTTCTTTCATATTATAATGTATACTTTGTTTTTTTTCATATTTAGTGCTGTTTAAACTCTCTAATACTTTTTTTTCTCTCGTTTTACTTTTTTTCAGTTTTTTTTAACTTTTTCACTTTTTCTATCTCACAAATATTTTCTACTATATTTCAGCCATTCTTTATTAACTTTCCCTATTATTCAATTAATTTTATATGGTGCTTTCCATCTCTAAACGCTACTTTAACTTTCCTCCATCTCCCAGTTACTTTCTGCTCTATTCCAGCTGTTTTCTACTAATTTCACATATTTTCCTTGTCATTCAGTTAATTTTCTACGGTGCTTTCTAAAACTTTCGCACTCTTATTTCTTCCACGATTTTGTAATTTATTGATTAATTTCAGTATATTTTCTTAATATTTCTATTTTCCACTTTCTGCTATTTTCTCTTTGCTACATGACTTTTTAGGGGGGGAAGTAATTGATAGTAAAAAAAATTAAAGAAAGGTTAAAAAAGGGACGCATGGAAGCTAGGAAGGAAAGAGGGAAAGAAGGAAGGAAGGAAGGAAGGAAGGA
The DNA here is from genome assembly GCF_017591435.1 of Portunus trituberculatus. Lineage (NCBI taxonomy): Eukaryota > Metazoa > Arthropoda > Malacostraca > Decapoda > Portunidae > Portunus > Portunus trituberculatus. The sequence goes on along the minus strand of NC_059279.1, from coordinate 14,785,416 downwards.
AAGAAAACCTAGAGGAATCGCAAATAAGAGAATAAGAGATAAAAAAAAACTTAGATACACACGGAGAGAGAGAGAGAGAGAGAGAGAGAGTGGTGGGGAGCTTGGGGGGCAGAAAGAGTAATCAGGAGTGACGCTTTAGGCAAGTGTACCAAGAGAGAAAAGTACCATGAAGGAAAGAGGGAGATGACAAAGGGGAGGGACACTAAAGAGCAGGCAGTAATGACACTTGTGACGGGTATAACAAGAGGCAATAATCCGTAATCAGTAGAGAAAGCTTTGAAAGTTAATGTACTTTGCTCTTCACGATCTAAAAGACTAAATAAAAACGGTAAAAAAAAAAAATACTTCCCATGACATTTCGTGACTCACTTTATGCCCTGTCAAAAATGCATCGTTAAAATCACGGATGAGAAAAAAAAAAAAAACAGGTAATTTCACTGTAATTATATCAACGTTGGGTGGATGTTCTTGGTGATTATTGTAATATTTTACCGTAATGTTAGCTTTTGAAAGGGAAAGTTGCACCACCACCACCACCATCACCACCACTACCACCATCGACTGCTACATCCGCTCATTGTCACACGCGCGTCCAATCTGCATAATTATTGTCATCGTCGCCTCTGAAATTCGTTACTGTGTTGCAGAATCAATGTATGGCAAAACTCCGTAGCGTTGCGGTTTCGAAGCTTCAGAGTCACGATATGAAGCAAGCACTGAACACCAAGCTCTATCCGATACGTGGGGGTTATGACTCTCTCTCTCTCTCTCTCTCTCTCTCTCTCTCTCTCTCTCTCTGTACAACATGGGTGAGCCAATTTTCTCTCTCTCTCTCTCTCTCTCTCTCTCTCTCTCTCTCTCTCTCTCTCTCTCTCTCTCTCTCTCTCTCTCTCTCTCTGAGCCATCCTTACCCTATTTATTTTTTTCATCTCATATTTTTCCAGTATTTCCTCTTGCTTTTCTTTCCTTTTATCCTTCCTCCTTCGTTTCCTTCCTTCTTTCCTTCTTTCTTTATCATCAATATCACTTTCGGTTTTGACAGCTTTGTTTATTACTCCCCATTACTTTCCTCCTCCTCCTCTTCTTCTTCTTTCTCCTCCTCTTCCTCATCCTCATCTCCATCATGCTCGTCTTCCTCTTCTTCCTCCTCCACCTCACGTTTCTCCATTCCCTCCTCTCTTCCTCCTCGTCATCCACTGGAATACAGAGAAATACATTGGGTCATTATCAAAACATTCACCTCTTCTTCCTAGCCCTCTTCCTCTTCCTCCTCCTCCTCCTCCTCCTCCTCCTCCTCCTCCTCCTCCTCCTCCTCCTCCTCCTCCTCCTCCTCCACATTCTCTGCTACACCCATTATTGCGTGCGCTACTGTTCGTCATAAACTTGAAGAGGGTGGCGTAAAGACCTCGCTTCCTCCTCTTCCTCCTCCTCCTCCTCCTCCTCCTCCTCCTCCTCCTCCTCCTCCTCCTCCTCCTCCTCCTCCTCCTCCTCCTCCTCCTCTGGTCTGAGCTGCATCGTAGAGGAGGAAGCGTTGCAATGATAAGCAATGTGAGTGTCTGCAGAGTGCGAGTGTGTTGTTCATTCTAAGTGTATTGGGATAACACGATGGACTCTGCGTGTGTGCCTGTGTGTGCCTGGGAGTCTGGAAGTGCCCCGTGTGTTGATAAGGTATTGACGGGTCTGTGTTAGTTATGGGAGGGTGTCTTGAACGTGTGGTGTTTTCGGTATTAGTCTCGGTATTAGTCTTAAAATGGTGTTGATTTAAATTTTTGTGGTGTTTTAGGTATTAGTCTTAAAATGGTGTTGATTTGAGTTTTATTGGTGTTATTTTGATTTTTTTTTTTTTTTTTTTTTTAGTCTAGCTTTGGTTTGAGTTTCATATTAGTGTTGTCTATGTGAAAGTTATAATGTTTTTAAATTGGGTTTTAGTGCTTGTTAGTTTTAATTTTTTGTGCATTTTTGCTTTGAGTTTTATGACATTGTTGATTTGAGTTTTAGAATGTCAATTTGAACTTCGTGGCTTTAAATTGAATCTTAAATCGGTATCTAGCCTTAATCGTTTCACTTCTATGTTCGCCTTTACGTAACATTCAGAGCAGTATAGAACAGTATGATGTGCATGGAGAGAAAGGAAAGAAAATGAGGTTAAATTCTATTATTTATGCTAGAAAATTAATATCTTCTAATACAAAGATTTACGTTCGAAAAATGCCAAGAATTTGTTGAAAAAGGAAGCCCTAAAATGGTTAAAACAGCTTACCATTTTGCACATAACATGGATTCAAACTTCAGAACCTTGGTTTGAACCTTATGATATTGATTTGAACTTCATAACATTGATTCTGAACCGTGAACATTAATCTAAACTTTGTAACAACACCGATTTACGCCTTGGATCGAAACTTATTTGAACTAAAAAGTGCGTAATGAAAATTCTAGATGATTTGTGAAAGTAGTGCCTCTCAAATGGTACGTGATGCGATGTGGAGATTTGCCGTAATGAAAGTCAACTTGAACATTGAAAAAAAAAAAAGTGTTGTTACATAAAACGTTGTGTGACAATATCGTATACGTAGTGTTTGTTTTTGTACAGTGAGCTATTGTGATTTATGGCGTGTGAGAGAGACTAGAAAGGAGGATGAAAAAGATAAATAAAAAAGAAGTTATAGACGAGAAAAAAATATCACTGGTAAAAAGAAAGGAAAAAGTTATGAATAAAAAAAAAACTAAATGTTTGAATTTATAAAGGAGTGATGGCAAAAAAAAAGGAAAACAAAAAAGACATTGAATATAAAAAGAAAAGTAAAATATTAATAAAAGACATACGAAAAGCGAAGGAAAATGTAAATGAAGAAAATGGAAAGTGACTGATGGACAAATAGAGAAGAAAAGTGCAAATAAACGAGAATGAGAAGAAATATGACGAAATGAAGGGAACGATTAACGATTGTGAATTCTAACAAGGAATGAAAGAAAAACTCAAGCGACAAAAGGAAAGAAAAGAACGAAATTGAAAGTATTGAACACGAAAAAAGTGAAATACAAATCAGAAAAACAACTAAATACTGCATTAAAAAAGAGGAAAAAAAAGAAAACAAGGAAATAAATAAGCAGAGGCATAAAAAAGAAAGGAAATTATATAGAGATGAAGGAAAATGGAAAAGGAAAAAGAAACAAAAATAGAGAAAAATAGTAAAAGTTTCCACACCACAACACTAGATGGCAGTGCGTGTGTCCCTCACCAGCCTGGGTCAGCTGTTCACTGTTCACTGCTCGCTGTTCACTGTTCAATATGTTCACTCTACAAACCCTTTAATTTGCTTACACTGCCTCACCCTGCCTTGCCTCACGCTACCTCACCTGCCTCACTCTGCTTTCCTCACCCTGCCTCCCTCGCCATGCCTCTTGTATTACATTCCTAGTTTACCTCTTTAGTAACTTGGCATTTTTGTTTATATTGTTTACTCATCACCCTTGCACACCCTGTCACTTTGCATCTCTCCCTCACCCTGTCTTCTTCGCCTTGTTTCCCATATTTCTTTTATTTCCTGACATGCTTTATTTTATCATATGCTTGCCAAGTTCCCTGTCTTGCTCATTCTAATTTTTTTCACCATGAAGCCTGTCTACTCTAAAGTGGATCCTAAGTGCAAAGCATATTGTAGCTTATTATTAATTTGAGGTGAATAATACTTGTTTTCTGTTGATGAACACGCTTATCACAAGAACAGCTTACGGTTTTCCTCAAGATCTGACAACCACGCATTCCTCCAGGACATTATTCAGATCGAGACACAAGAGTCACTTTAGAGTAGACAGATAGTATCATCGTTACCTATATCAGTGTATCTATTCCTCCCTTCATCATATGATTTTCTGAAGTTCTCGTCTTAATGTTGTTCCTACTTAATGTTCTTCCTATTTTCCTGTCAGTCTCTCTTTTTATTGTATACAACAGCTGCGTGAAAACTTAATCTATTGCTGCTTGATCTTAATTTATGTTTCTTTGCGTCACTATCTTTTATTCTTCATCATGCATCACCTTTACCCTCTTTATTGTGACTGTCTCCATTTGTTTACCTTCAGATTTCTAAAACAAAAAAAAAGTTTGAATATGGGAACTATTTTTGTTTTTGAGAGTGCCAATCTATTTCAGACCCTAGCCCACAAGTAGGTGACTAAAATGCGCCAGGTTGTTTTGAGGAAAAAAGTTGATTTTGTCTTCTCAAAATTGCACATGTATTTAAAACACCTCACTACCAAAACTAGCGTCTAGAATGTTGCCAGTAATTGTAGGAAAGAAATATTAACAGTGAAAGGTCCAAACAATGTTATCAGAGTTACTCGTGTTACTTTCTCCCTTATTTGTATTCAACCTATCATTTTTACTCTCTTCTTACTGTTTTCTCTTTTCATTCGGCTCGTCTCGCCTGCTTTCCCCTCCCCTTGGTAGCGCTATCGTGCTCTACTTATCATGAAATGCTTGGACCGCTTTATAATATTTGCTGCGTTAGGTTCTTACAAGATTAATTACAAAGGTCAATGTGATAAGGTACGATAAGAAAAAAATAATTATGTATGCAGAGAGAGAGAGAGAGAGAGAGAGAGAGAGAGAGAGAGAGCGGAGGGGAGGGGTTGGAGATGAAATTAAACACACAATCACTCACTTTCCTTACATTTTACGTGTTGACTGAGCACACACGTCACACACACGTCACACTTTCTCCCATTCACTTTCACGCCACCACGTTCGAGTCAAGTTATTTTGTTCTCGTTTGTCATTCATGCTTGGTAAAGAAGATTGGTATACTTAGCATGATTCTCTCTCTCTCTCTCTCTCTCTCTCTCTCTCTCTCTCTCTCTCTCTCTCTCTCTCTCTCTCTCTCATCTACAGTAAATTGAATAACGATTGCAACTTCCATGTTTTTCTTTTTTTTTTCTTTTTCTTATACTTTTTCTGTAATGCACTGATTGCTGAGTAAACTAGATGGTAAACAAGTGTGTGTGTGTGTGTGTGTGTGTGTGTGTGTGTGTGTGTGTGTGTGTGTGTGTGTGTGTGTGTGTCTGAGTTCAACTTTTCCTCTGCTTCATTTCGGTGGTAATGGAAAAGAATGAAAAGTAAGGAAAGGGAAAGAAAGAGGGAAACTTACAAAGACAGACACTCCGGTAACAAGAACACAGAGCAAAACAGAAGACAAAAAAAAAAAAAAGAAAGGAACACAAAACTCAAAATAATAAAGAACAGTAGTCAACGTAACAAAATTCAAACTTAACATGTAGGAATCGAATAAGAAAAAGGAAAATTAAAACTCAAAAACTTACATAGTGACAACCCAAACGATGAAAAGAAAAGAAGGAAAAAAATCGTAAGTAATATTGCAAAAGAAACAAGCTTGATTTTACAAGTAGATAGTTTAGTTTAGTGTTGTTTGTATAATTGATGGGCTTTAAACACTCGGAACTCGGCAAGGAATTAGATACGTCACACTCAGTCCAAAATCTCGCAGTAAACTTAATATAATCAGCGGTTCAGCAAATTTTTAGACCAAACAGCATCAATTCATGGGAAACGCAAGCACATTAAAAGAAAAATTAAAAGGAATCTTGCTTGGAAATTGTTCACCAAAATACGTGCTCATGTTCAGTCATCTTTGCATCACTATGACAGATATGACCAGAGGATGCCGAAGTGACAGGTGTCGTGTACAGGCGACAGGTGACAGGTAACAGGGAGGCGTTCAGGTGCTTAGTGCTCAGTGCTTACTCAATGCCGCAGTCACCCATGCGAGTCCCATAAAGTATCTCTCTCTCTCTCTCTCTCTCTCTCTCTCTCTCTCTCTCTCTCTCGTGGTAATTTGAATGCATTACTTAATTTTAATGTACACTGGTGGTGGTGATAGTAATGGTTAGTTTACACAACCTAAACTATACTTTTCTCGTATTACAAATAACTCTTACAGCATTTTTTTCCGAACTTAAATCACTGGTTTTTATTTTCATGATTCCGCTTGTAGTTTATTACCGTGTGAATAAACGGGATGATTGTTTCGACCTCTTCAGTATTATGACGTGTTTCCATATTTATTCTGCTTATTATTTGGCGTTTTCATACAGCTTCAGAAACTTATGTGGGGATTGATATAGTGAAGACTGTGGCCACTAATCTTCTGATCTCTATAGACCCTTCGTAATGTAAGTAAATCGTTTAATCACACCCAATTTTCTTTGGTAAAAATGCATTCCAGTACTGAAGAGATTAATGACAGAGATTCCTTAAACAGAAATTAATATACATAGCAACGTTTTCACAATTGGCAGGACAAAATAGCTTAAAGAAGGCGGTAAACTGATGTCTCCTTTCTAAAAATAACTTGCGTGATTTGCGTGTTGCGTGCACGTGCGAAAATTATACCTCATTCACTCGTCATAGAAAAAAAATGAAAAAAAAGTTAAAATTATGTTCTTTCCTTAAAATATTTGTGTGTTTTTATGTGTTTACTCGTTTACCGTTTTCCGTTCATCCTTACCTTTTTACTGTTCCTCCTGTATGTTTGTTATTGTGTCTGTCTGTCTGTCCTTATCTGTGTACGTTTACTATCTGTCTTCCTCTCTATTGTTTGTTTTTCCTGTTTATTGGTTTCCTTTCTACTTTACTTGTTTACCGTTTCCAATTCTACTTGTCTGTCTTCCTGCTTACCTGCTTAAATGTCTACCTACTTACCTGTTTTTATATTCCTTGCTTGTTTTATTTACCTCACTTCATGTTTACCTGTATTCCTGCCTGCTTGTATACCTGTCCTTTTAGCTTCTTTATGTGTCTTCTTGGTATCCTATTTATTTTTCTTTCTTTCTACGTCTTTCTCTCTCTTTCTGTCTTCTTTTCAGCCTGTCCATTTATCTATTTGTCCTTTTTATCTACTTTCCTGTACTCTACCTCTCCACCTTTCTTTTTCTTGTCTGCATGTACCTATCTTCTCGTCTCTCTTTCTCTCTCCCTCTCTCACCTGGGAGTAATGAACCTCGTCCATGTCCGTATCACAGCGTAACGTCCTTGGCGGCACAATTCTTGCTTCCGCCGGCCAACCCTTGGATTTATCGCTCGCTCCTTCCCCCACGCGATGGCCGTCACGCAGAGCCTCCGATCGCCCCCCCGTCACTGTCACTCCATCCGCCACGCTTCCGTAATACCTGCCGTTGTGACGCTATACTTTAAGCCTATTGTATACTTCACGCACATATACACATACACACAAACACACACAGATAGGGAGACAGGTTTGTATTAACAGCAGAAGTATAAAATTAGGTGAAATATAATGAATATGGGTTAAGTTAGGTTAGGTTACGTTAGGTTACGTTAGGTTAAGTTAGATTGGGTTGGGTTAGGTTGAGTTAAGTTAGGTTGAGTTAGGTTAGGTTAGGTTAGGCTGGGTTGGGTTGGGTTGGGTTAGGTTACGTTTGGTTAGGTTGGGTTGGGTTGTGTTGGGTTGGGTTGGTTAATGGTCAATATAGAATAAAAAAAGAAAACATATATAACAAAACACACGAATAAAAAAGAAAAGACCGCCACACACACACACACACACACACACACACACACACACACACACACACACACACACAAAGATCTTCCTGGCCTATATATACGAATGTCTCTTCACTCTCTATTGTCTTCACCTGCATCTCATAACACTGACAGTCTTATCTAGTCTTATCCAGCCAATCTCTCCACCTTCTGCTTGCCTTCTCTCTCTCTCTCTCTCTCTCTCTCTCTCTCTCTCTCTCTCTCTCTCTCTCTCTCTCTCTCTCTCTCTCTCTCTCCAGTTGCTTCCTTGTGTGTGTTTGTTTCTATTTTTTTTTTTGTGTGTGTATCTTTTCTCTCCGTCTTTATCTCTATTGCTTCGGTTTTATTCTCTTATCTCGTTTGATCTTTATCTCTCTGTCCTACACTTATGTCAGTCTTTCTATAATTTTTCTATCTCGTTCTCTCTCTCTCTCTCTCTCTCTCTCTCTCTCTCTCTCTCTCTCTCTCTCTCTCTCTCTCTCTCTCTTCTCTCTCTCTCTCTCTCTCTCTCTCTCTCTCTCTCTCTCTCTCTCTCTCTCTCTCTCTCTCTCTCTCTCTCTCTCTCTCTCTCTCTCTCTCTGACCTACATCACAACCTATCACTGTTTATTCATTGTTTTGATAGTGACGCCTCAGTAAAGAAAATGTGTTGTGTAATTCTCAGTGGAGGGGTGACTTGCCTAATTGGGACCTAACTAACTATTACGTTTTCACTCGTGTGTGTGTGTGTGTGTGTGTGTGTGTGTGTGTGTGTGTGTGTGTGTGTGTGTGTGTGTACCGTGACACACTTGATTGACAAAGATTACTGTTATTGAGCTTACTTGTTTTTTTTTTTCTCTATTTTTTTCTTCTTCTTTTTTTTAGTTTTCGTTCGGTTGTTAGAATGTATTTGGGTTTGCGTAGTACTTCCTGG
>NC_059279.1:14761940-14771940 GCF_017591435.1 Portunus trituberculatus | reverse complement strand
TTGAACCCTCACAGGAAGGCATTGTAATGAAAGAAAGTGAAAAAAGAGAAAAGTACCAAATTTAACCAAGGAAAACGTTAATCTACCTTTCGCATCTTGAATAGAGAACTGAGAGTAAAAAACGTGACTCTTGCCTTCTTAACCGCCCACAGGAAACCCCGTACGTGACATCCCAAGAGAGGCGCATTGTAAAGACGCATTAACGCACTCACGCACACACACGCAACTGTATAGGGAAGTGAACTAAAAACAGTCTTTTTAGGCCGACTACCTTCCCGACGTACACAGTCTCAAAAGGTGTCGACGCGGGGCTCTTCAAGGACACCGTCAGTAGTATAAGACACGCCCGCTTCCTGAAGGCCACCCATCTGTTTAACGCCTTTGGTCTGACGGAAAAATAGCGTCTCCTGCAGCAGTGTAGTCAAGGTTGTGTGCGTCTCTGTGTGTGTGTGTGTGTGTGTGTGTGTGTGTGTGTGTGTGTGTGTGTGTGTGTGTGTGTGTGTGTGTGTGTGTGGCCTCCATTCCTACCGCTGCTTCACTTCAGTTCATTTCTATGTCGCTTTTTCTTGATTGTCTTGTGTTTTCTTTTCGCTTTTCCTCTTGTCCTGTGTTTCTTCTTGTTTTTGTTTTTTTTCTTGTTTTTTTGTATATTTTTTTTCTTTTTTGTATTTTCTTTTTTGTATTTTTCTTTTTTTCATGTATTTTCTTCTTTTTTGTGTATATTTTTTTCTTTTTTTGTATTTTTCTTTTTTCTGTATTTTTCTTTTATTGTATTTCTTTTGTGTGTTTTTTTTTCTTTTTTTTTATTTCTTCTTCTTTTTGTATCTTGTTTGTTATTTTGTGTTCCTTTTTTTTCAATCTTTTTCGTGCAGATTTTTACATTGCTAAACTTTTCCTCTTTTCTTTATTTCCCTTTTTTTATCATCACCCATTGTCTATTTTTTTTTTTTTTCATTTTTCTCCTATTCTATTTTGGTTGTTCATCTCTTTTTCTCTTTTTTCATTTATTTTCATGTCACCTTTCGTCATTTTCTTGATTCTCTTATTTCTTCTTATTTATCCATTGTTTATTCTCGATTTCCTCATGTTCCTCTTGTCTTTTTTTTATTACTTGTCTTATTTACTCACCACTTCCTTCATTATCTCCTCTCCTTTTGCTCTAATTTCCTGTGTGTGTGTGTGTTTTTTTTTTTTCTCTTTCCTTTGTTTCCTGCAGTTTTGTCTCCATTAGTTTATATATTTCGTATAGTATTTCCGTTTCTTTATTCTGTCTTGTTTTGTTTTTTTTATTTCCATCATTTCTTGCTTATTTTTTTTATTTCTTTATCTACTTTCTTTGTTGGTTGCTTTTATTTTATCTTTCTCATTACCCGTTCCAACATTTTTTTTTCCTTCTTTTATCTTTATTTTTCTTTATTCCTAGCGCTTTCTCTTCTCTCTTATGCATATTTATCCTCTACTCACGAATTCTTTATCTATTCTCATTTGTTCTCTTACATATTCTCCTCGTTCTCCTCGTTTATTCTTTGCTTGTTTCTTATTCGTTCTATACTATTTGCGGTTAGGTTTATATCCCTCATTCGCTTTTATGACTTATTTCCATATTTCATCTTAAATTTTCCTTTTGTTTAAACGTTACTTGCACTTTCTGATTTTTTTTCTCCTCTTAACTCAAGAAGGTAAAAATTTGGACATTCACTGCGACCTTCAAAACAAACGTAAACTTGCATAACAATGACAGAACACAATTTTTACCTTACAATTTATTTTATATACATACGATTGCGTGTATATCTTTCCATACTTTTACTCTACATACAAATACATATATATATTGATTATTTTACTCTTATTGACGACTTTTCTTTAACATTTTCTGATTTGATATATAGTTTCTCTCTCTCTCTCTCTCTCTCTCTCTCTCTCTCTCTCTCTCTCTCTCTCTCTCTCTCTCTCTCTCTCTCTCTCTCTCTCTCTCTCTCTCTCTCTCTCTCTCTGTTATTACTTTTTTCCATCTTTTTACAAGTATTTGCTATTATCTTTTTTTCTATTTTTTTCTGATAATGTTACCGTCCTTATCCCAGTACATTGTTTTCCTTTTAGTTTCATTTTAGATTTTTTCTCTCTCCCCTTTAACTTTTTCTCTTTATTTTTCCTTTGTTTTGAAATTAGTGCATTTGGTGTATCGTGGGACCTACTTTTTGTATTAATGTTAGTGTCTTTTCCTTCATCCTTTTTCTCTTGCGTCTTTCTCCCTTTACCTCTTTTGTTTACCTTTTTCATTTATTTTAAACTTGTGCATTTGACTCATCTTCATTTTTCTCATTCTTTCTTTTATCTACGTTCTATATATCCTAACATAACCTGAACTTAACCTCCTTAGTATTTTTATCTCTTTTCCACTTTATCTACGTACAAAACCAGTCACAAAAAATCACCACTAACCCCTTCTATACTGGGACACATTTTTTACCTTGAGTTTTGTGCAGGATTAGACCATTTTATTGACATTAGCAAAGGTATATAGAGGTCAGAAGATTAATGGCCAGAGTCTTCACTATTTTAACCCCCACATAAGTTTCTGAAGCTGTGTAAAATCACCAAATAGTAAGTAGAATGAATATGGAAACGCGTCATGGTACTGAAGGGGTTAATTTCAAAACAACTCACTCAAAACTTAAGCAATATGTATCGTGAATCAGAGAGGGAAACAATACACATTTTAATTACGTCACCTCACTCCCCGCCACTGTACACACACTCTTAATTACAAGCGGAACTAGTTGAGACCTTCGTGATGTTTTGAACTGACGGGGGAAGGCGTGGCGCTGCGATGTGAAGTGTGTAAGCACGTGTATAGGTGTTGAAATAAAGGTGTATTGAACGGGAAGTGTATCGAGAGTATTGCGTGGTGACTGAGGTAACGTGTGTGTGTGTGTGTGTGTGTGTGTGTGTGTGTGTGTGTGTGTGTGTGTGTGTGTGTGTAGATCCCCACAAGGCCACAAAACCACTGGTGCAGAGGAACCCAGTGCACAAATTTAGGATGTTTCCCTCCGCGCGTTTTCTCTCTCGAATAAAAGAAGAAAAAAAAAAAGCTCCCGTAACATTAAAGAAACTGAACCGCAAGAGAGGAAGAGGAAGAGGAGGAGGAGGAGGAGCGAAAATATTCATACGTTTTGAGTCTATACCTAAAGAAAACGGGAAAAAAATGAAAACGGAATTATGCATCACAAATTTTCTTCTCTCGTTAATACATCGTGGCGCGTAGCTGTAAGAGAATGGAAAAAAAAATACAAATAAGACAACAAGTGGCGTTAAGTAGCAACAAGAGAGCGTTGCATCACACTGTAAAGCTAAGCAATTGCAGGTAGACAGACCAGGTGTGCGGAAGTGAGAGAGAGAGAGAGGGAAAGAGAGAGAGAGAGAGACACATATACACACACACACAGAAAGAGAGAGAGAGAGAGAGAGAGAGAGAGAGAGAGAGAGAGAGAGAGAGAGAGAGAGAGAGGAGGAGGAGGAGGAGGAGGAGGAGGAGGAGGAGGAGGAGGAGGAGGAGGAGGAGGAGGAGGAGGAGGAGGAGGAGGAGGAGGAGGAGGTGATTATATGAGCAGAAAGGAGCGATACACTCAGAGAAGTAGTGGGTAGGAAAGAGAAAGAGGAGGGAGAAGAAGAAGAGAACTACAGAACTTACAGAGACTATTAACGAAAGGGAGAGGATGTGGTAGGAGAGTGTGGGCCAGGGAAGTGCAGGTGGATCGTAAAGGGAGAGAGTAAGGAGTGAGAGTGAAGGTGCGGGAGTGAGACCATTGTATCTTGTGGAGCTAATGTCAGATGACGGCTCAGAAAAACAACATTAGGACGAGATTCAGGTCAGTGCAATTAGAGGCGAGGCGCAGCTGGCTCCTGGCGGGCTGTCGTGGTGGATTTGGGCAGCGGAGACATACAGTTACAGTGTTCTCAGATGCCTCAGTGTCTTTCCTCGTCTAGTTTTAAGAGGTTGTAGTGGAAGTTGCTAGGGTTTTAGTTCAGTTGAAGTTTCTTGGAGTTTTTTTTTTTTTTTTGAGTTGATATCTTTGTGGGTTTCAATTGTGGTTCTATAATTCTAGTAAAAGCTGAATATGCTATTTCTTTTTTTTTTTTTTGTGTGTGTGGGGGGAAGGGGGAAAAGGCGGGGATGTGAGGAGGTAACGTTTTGGTGTGCTCAGGTGTGTTTTTCATGAGTTTTGTGGTAATATAACAGGTTGTGGTGAAATTTCTTAAGTATTTTTCATAATTTTAGTGTTAGTTCAATACTTTCACGTGTATTTTACTGACTTCTTAAGTGTTTTCATAATTCTAGTGGTATGTAAACCTGCTGCAGTGCAAGTTTTCATGACACTATTGAAGGTTTAATAGACTGAAGTGTAACTGTTTGTGTTTTTAACGAAGTTTTCGTAAATGTGTTTGTAATCTAGCAAGACTTAATGCACGTTACTAAATTTTTCAATGATGTGTTAATAATTTAAGTAATAGTTTAACGAGTTTTAGTGGAGAAGAATCAACATCAAGAGAACTCAACTAAATAACATCTGTGGCTTATGAAAAAAAATAACTCTGATAATGAAAGTAACTAAAATTTTTAATAATGTGTTAATAATTAAGTAATAGTCTAACAAGTTCTAGTGGAGGAAAATAATATCTTAACCTTATGAAAAAAAAAACTAGGTGAAAACAGGACATCTAATAATAAATAAACAAGGGTAGAGGAGAGAAGAGAAGGAGTGGAATTTAAGTGGGTCGCGGTGAAGTGAAAGGAAAGGAGATGGGAAAACAAGGGCGAGATGGATTATTATAAGGAAGACGGATGAAGTGAAAGTGAGAAGTACAGTAGGGTTGGTTACTGTTATTGTTACGGTGTCGTTAAGAATGTAGGAGAATGTGGGAATGAGGGCGGCGGCGGTGGTGGTGGTGGTTGTGGATGGAAGCGAAGGAATATCTAAGTGGAGAAAGAAGTGAAAGAGAAAAGATATGACGCGTTAGATCTCTGATAAGGAAATGAGGGAAAAGTGGGAGAAGAAGAAGAAAAGAAGAAGAAGAAGAAGAAGAAGAAGAAGAAGAAGAAGGAGGAGGAGGAGGAGGAGGAAGAAAGAAGAAAAGAAAAAAGAAAAAAAGAAAAGAGGATGATAAAGATGAAGATGATGAAGAAAGGAAAGGAAAGGAAAAAACGAAGAAAGAGGAAAGAAAAAGAAAGGAAAAAGAAAGATAAGAAAAATTTAATAAAGAAAAGAGAAAAACAAAACGAAAGAACGAAATATAAAGACAGAAGAAGAAATGACGATACTGATGACGATGATGATGATAATGATGACAAGACTGGCGCTGATGAATAATGACGAAAAAAAAAAGAAGAAAAGGAAAATGTAGCAATTACCACTACCACCACAACCACCACCACACTTTCATTACAAAATCCTCCCTTTCAGCCCGCTCCCTTCACCTCCTCACAGCGGGGAAGGGTGAGCAAGGGCGCTACTCTGGGATTAAGTACATGCAATGCTCTCTCCCACAGATCTGAAGCCGGGCGCCGTGAAATCACCAAATTAGATCCCGAAATAATATGTTGTGTTTAGGAAGGCAGGGAAGGAGTGTTGTGTTTGGGAGAGCAAGGAGAGACAGTGTGGAATGAATTAAAGGGTTTTGTTGTTGTTGTTGTTGTTGTTGTTGTTGTTGTTGTTAGTAGTAGTAGTAGTAGTAGTAGTAGTAGTTATTGTTGTTGATGTTGTTGTTATTGTTGTAATAATCGTAGTAGTAGTAATAGTAGTAGTAGTAGTAGAAGTAGTAGTAGTAGTAGTAGTAGTAGTAGTAGTAGTTGTTGTTGTTGTTGTTGTTGTTGTTGTTATATTGATGTTTTTTATCGACTTTTGTTTATTTCCTTCTTTCTTTCTCTTGATCACGTTCTTTTTTTATTTTTTTTTCTTCTGTTTCTTCTAGCTCTTCCCCCTTCCTCCTCCTTCAACTCCTTTTGTTTCTTGTTTTTCTCTTCCTCCTCATTATCTTTCTCCTCCATCTCCTTCTTACTCTTGTTCTTTTCTTGTTCTTGTTCTTTTTGTTGTTGTTGTTGTTGTTGTTGTTGTTGTTGTTTTGTTGTTGTTGTTGTTGTTGTTGTCCTCCTCCTCCTCCTCCTCCTCCTCCTCCTCCTCCTCCTCCTCCTCCTCCTCCTCCTCCTCCTCCTCCTCCTCCTCCTCCTCCTCCTCCTCCTCCTCCTTCTTCTTCTTCTTATTATTATTATTATTATTCTTATTCTTCTTTATCCTCTTCTTCTTTTTCTTCTTCTTCTTCTTCTTCTTCTTCTTCTTTTTCTTAGTGTATCTGACAAATATCTTTCTCACAGTTTCAAATATTACTCATCTTAAAGCCAATGTCTCTGTCTATATATATTCACTAGTTACCTAATGTTTTATCTTTAACTAATTACATTTTTAAGCTTCTGGTAAAATGAAGCTGCCATGTTGTGTCTCCATGAAAAGAAAAACTGAGAAGCCAATCTAAAGCTTTAAAAATGCGATGCAAGGTAATTAGAAAAAGCGTCTGAAAAATTATGAAACCCTGAAATAAAAACTAATTATCTAAACTTTCGGTGGAACTCGGTGGGAAAAAATTGCCTATGAGCATTCTAAGGATTCCAGGCGCTTATCAAATTTAGGGATACGTACTTTGATAAGGATTCTGATTCCTCATCGCTACGTGTGCCAGGGAGTAGTAGAGGAATATATTTTGTAGTATTACGTTACGGAAGAGTTGAAGGAGGTTAGGTTAGGTTAAATTAGGTTGATGTTTGGAGGAGAAGCAAGCAAAAATAAGTGACGTGTAGTAGAAGAAGAAGAGTATACAAAACGCATGACGTGTTTTAGTAGTCATTAGGAATAGCTTTCAAATTGACGATCTTTTTCACTGCGACACGAAACAACAAACGGCACCAGAAGTAATGTGTTGAATTTTTATAACCATCTACTAGTAAAGAATATAGAAGACGTCTCAGAATTATTAGTTATTGAGGAAAGATGTACTAAATAGCATTCAAAGGGTTAAGATGGACAGTAAATTGTGTGTGGCAGTACAAAAAATAATTCGTTGCATGAAATAACAGTTTGATAAAAAGATGATATTCGGACACCTTTTAGAATAACTATACTGGAAAAAGTCCTCTCGAATTTTACTTTTACCAACAACACGAGAGGGAAAAATAATGACCTTTAAGAAATGTATATAGCAATTAAGAAACATGAAAAAGAGATACACAAGACATATATATCCATTAGTAAGTACATTAAAAAAAAATACAAGAGAAATTACAAGAAATTATTAAGTGAAGACGTGGTAGTGGCAGTTTCCGTACGCATCCTAACCTAACCTTAATCTAACCTTATGAAACTTAACCTAATCATACCTAACCTAACCTAACATGATCTAACCTAACCTAATCTAGCCTAAGCTAACTGTAACCTAACCTAAACTACCCTAACCCATTTTTACGCA
The DNA here is from genome assembly GCF_017591435.1 of Portunus trituberculatus. Lineage (NCBI taxonomy): Eukaryota > Metazoa > Arthropoda > Malacostraca > Decapoda > Portunidae > Portunus > Portunus trituberculatus. The sequence goes on along the minus strand of NC_059279.1, from coordinate 14,764,422 downwards.
CCATTCTCGTCCATAAATGTGTCTAATCTTTGCAAAAACATCTTGAATCACAACACAGCATAATCAACAACAACAACAACAACAACAACACATACACTCGCAAAAAAAAACATCTTGAATCACCACACAGCTTCATCATCAACAACAACAACAACAACAACAACAACAACACATACACTCGCAAAAAAAAACATCTTGAATCACCACACTGCTTCATCATCATCAACAACAACAACAACAACAACATCACCACATACACTCGCATACAAAACAGCACCGGAATCTACATTAGGAAACGTCAGTCTGAGCTGCCCATCGTACACAAATCTTGAGAAACCAACAAAAAAAAAAAAGGAAGATAAAAGAACTTGTATATTTACGAGAATGTAGAATACTATGATTTGAGGAGACTCCTGAGAATAAAAAGATCATTCCCCTCCTCCTCCTCCTCCTCCTCCTCCACCTCCTCCTCCTCCTCCTCCTCCTCCTCCTCCTCCTCCTCCTCCTCCAGCTTTCCTTCCTTCTTATTACCTTCTTAGATTATTCAAATGTGATTATTACTAAGCTATGAGGAGAGAGAGAGAGAGAGAGAGAGAGAGAGAGAGAGAGAACTACCTCTCTTTACGTTTGTTTACTAGACTGAAATTACGTTAACATAAACAAACCCGCCCCTCACTTCTCGCTCTCACCACTCTCATTTCCCCATCTCCCTCTCCTCCTCTCCCCTCTCTCCCCTTCCTCTCTCTACCCAATGTAATCATGAGCCGCCCACAATGACACAATACACCCATACACACACCCTCTCTCTCTCTCTCTCTCTCTCTCTCTCTCTCTCTCTCTCTCTCTCTCTCTCTCTCGAACTGTCGTGATGCTCCGTTAACTTCGCTGACGTAACAATAGAAGTAACGGCGGTGGTGGTGGGGGTGGTGGTGGTGGTGGTGGTGGTCGTCATACTAAGTGTTATATATTATTCTCACGTGCATCTCCTTTCCTCCTTTCTCTCTATTTTTTTTTATTTCTCTCTTTTTCTTTCTCTCTGTTTCTATTTTTCTTCTTTGGTTCCTTCTCTGTTTATTATTTACATTCCTTCCACATTTTATCTTTCGCTTCTTTATCCTCCTCCTTTATTTATTCTTATCTCTATTTTCTTTTTCTTCCTTACTTTCTTTTTTTATTCTCTAACTCCTCCTTTCTCTCTATCCTTCCTTCCTTTATTACACAATTCTCTCTTCTTCCTTCTTTATAAAGTTTTCTTATTTTCCTACTATTTCATACAAGTGTCGTTCGTTCCTTCCCTCCTTCCTTCCTTCCTTCTTTCTTTCTATCCTTCTCTCCGTCTCTCCGGCCTTCATTCACTCTTTTCCTTATACTTCATCACTTCCTCTTCCTTCATCTTCTTCCTTCTTTATACACTTCCCTTTTTATTTACCGTCTTTACTTTTTTCCTGTTTTATCATTGAATCTTACTTCTCACACTCTATCTTTCCTTCTTCTCTTCCTTCTTCATTCTTTTTTTCATGATTCTTGCTTTTACATTTTCCATTTCTCATTTCATTTAATTTCAAACTCTGTATCTTTTTCTTTTCTTTCCTTTTCCATCCTCTTCCTTATACACTACTCCTTTTTACTTTCCTTCTATCTTTCCTCCTTCTCTTCCTTCCCTCTTGCCCTCCTTTATTCCTTCCCTTCCTGGTTTAGCTGTTTGTGAATTATGTCTCACCTGTTTCCGTTTCACCTGTCCACGCCCTGCCAGCGAGCGCCGTTCAATACCTGTACCGTTTTGGCGCCCGTCACTAACTTGGTCTTTTTTTGTTCCTCTCTGCGCCTTCCGTCCACACGCTCAGGGTTTTGCGATGTTTGTTTATGAAGGAGTGTTTTGATTTGAACGCGCATGTACTTGATGTATGTGTGTGTGTCTTGTTACATAGAGGTGAATGACTGGTGAAGTTGATTGAGAGAGAGAGAGAGAGAGAGAGAGAGAGAGAGAGAGAGAGAGAGAGAGAGATTAGACCAATTTACTCTTCATTACCACTCCAAATTAATAATGTAAGAAAAAAAATGAAAATTTGTCTCTAACATTTTCTTTTCATTATTATTATTATTATTATTATTATTATTATTATTATTAGTAGTAGTAGTAGTAGTAGTAGTAGTAGTAGTAGTAGTAGTAGTAGTAGTAGTAACAGTATTAGACCATACTTTCCCTACCTCTACCTTTCCTTCTCATCATGTCTGTTAATCACATGTACACCTGTCGCCGCAAAGCTCAGGTAAAAGCAAAGCAAGAGAAGACTCACCTGTTGACGACACGAAACCTACTAATTTATCATCACCACTCAAACCTAACCTGTATCACCTGTCTTCCTTGTGTGTGTGCGTGCCTCCATGCGTGTGTGTGTGTGTGTGTGTGTGTGTGTGTGTGTGTGTGTGTGTGTGTGTGTGTGTATGTGTGTGGATATCAGACTATCAAAACTACATGTTG
>NC_059279.1:14746940-14759440 GCF_017591435.1 Portunus trituberculatus | reverse complement strand
TTATTCATGTTCTTTTAAACTCGTATGTTCTATGTTGATCTGCATTTTTAACTTCCTACTTATTTTACTTAATTTTTATTTATTTATTTAATTATCTATTTATTTATTTATACCACTTTTGTTAAATCGTCGACTTCTTTTGTTATCTTTATCTTAATTACGTCCTTTAGAATTCACTTCTTGGGATTGTTGGTGCTGTTGTTTTGTGATAGCCTTTATTTTTCTCTCCCTCTCTTTCCACACTTCCTAGCCTCCACATCTCACTCCTAAACTGACATGAACACACACACACACGCACACACACTACACAAACAGAGACACACACACACACACACACACACACACACATTTTTTTATCAGAGAGAGAGAGAGAGAGAGAGATAAACATGGCAGACATATTTTTTTCGTCATCACTTCAGTTTCTATTGCGTCCTGTGAAAGGTCATTCAGAAAGCTAAAACTTATTAAGTCCTACCTGAGGAGCACTATGGGGCAAGCCCGCCTCCAAAGTCTGGGTCTTATGAGCATTGAGAAGAAAGTTCTCGATTGTGTTAATTTTGACAAAGTCATTGATAACTTTGCTGCTGCTAAGACACGAAAAATGGACATGGGATAGAGACTGTGTTCTTCGACTCAGTATTATGTTATTTATGTGAGCAATATTTTTTTTTTTTTTTTTTTATAGTTTGTGGATTTGTGTTGAATTTGTGGTATAGCAGGGCCATGTTTTGGGATTTTTCTATTTTGTGAAATAAAAGTGGATATGTTGCCTTTATGAATTTATGCATGAATCTAGGTAGAATGGGGAGGGGATGGTTGAGAAAGCAAGGAGCGAGGGGGGCGCCATTCAGGACCTCTGCCCCGGGGCGCCACAATCCCGTGATACGGCACTGCTCTCACTGCATACTGACTTCGTGCTGTAAACATCTAGGAAAAATGCTCCGGTTGTATGTTGTTTCAGAATTGCAGAAGTTTTGTCAATAACTTCATTTTTAGTGGACATGTGTTCCTCTTCATTCCGTGTTATTCTCCCTCGCCAGTTTCGCTCTTTTTTTTTTTCCCTCTCCTACTGAGAAAATGTATTATTGTTTCTTATATATTTCTTCTTCTTCTTCTTCTTCTTCTTCTTCTTCTTCTTCTTCTTCTTCTTCTTCTTCTTATTATTATTATTATTATTATTATTATTATTATTATTATTCTTTCTTATTCTTTTCTTCTTTTCTTCTTCTTCTTCTCTTCTTCTTCTTCTTCTTCTTCTTCTTCTTCTTCTTATTCTTCTTCTTCTTCTTCTTCTTCTTCTTCTTCTTCTTCTTCTTCTTCTTCTTCTTCTTCTTCTTCTTCTTCTTCTTCTTCTTCTTCTTCTTCTTCTTCTTCTTCTTCTTTACTTTTCTCTAATTATCAGTACTGCTATTTTTTTCATTTCTTTACTCTTTTATTTTTCTCCTTCATCCTCCTCCTCCTCCTCTTCTTCTGCATTTTGTACATTTTGCCAGTTCCTAAAAATTGTCAAACTGTTACTTTCAAATCCCAATCCCTTTAATTAACTCACCAAATTCATTATCTGTATTTCTTTCCCCTTGCGTATATTTTAGCAATTCACTCCTCACTCCTACATTATGTTCGCTGGTGTACGAGTATTAAGGCTGCGGGCGTCTTGTCTGCGGCCCGACTGATTATAGGGCGCGGTTCGTCTGAGTTTTGCAAGATAGTATTAAAGGATTCCTCTCCGATGATGCAGAGGTGAATAATTTGTTCTCTTACCTCGATGCAGATATCAGATGTTTAAAAGTAAAGTAAGATTTCTTTCTCAGTGATGGTAGGTATTAGTATTATTTATATTTTCATGCAGGTCTTGTACAAATATTCAAAGGTAAAAGGTATTGAGATTATTTTTCGATAATCAGAAATTTGTGAGTCGTTGCAGATATTGAAATATTTTGATGACATGAAAGCTGACAAAGATGGCAGTTATCAATATGTTGCTTTTCTTGCTTAAATTGATGTAATAAGTCAATACAGCATCAACGCTTGCATTAAAGCTTATAACTGACATCTGCTGTAATCACATTGCCTACTACTAAGGACCTTTTATTCAACTGTTTTGAATGTTGTTGGTATATACGCTATGTGCTAACCCTTTCACTGCTAGTCAACCCTTTCCAGCATCATCTTCAACTTACAAGACTGATTTTTCGTGATATAGACTCTAAAATTCAGTACCATGACGCATTTTCATGTTCATTCTACTTAGCATTTGGTGATTTTGTACAGCTTCAGAAACTTATGTGGGGAATTAAAATAGTGAAAATTATGGCCATTAATCTTCTGACCTCGATAGACCCTTCCTAATGTCAATACAAATGGCTTAATCGTACAGAAATCTCAAGGTAAAACTGTGCCCCAATATTGAAGTGGTTAACAAAGATGAAATTAACCACTAGCAGTTTTCCCTCATTATACCCATCCAAAACATTTACTGCAGTGATCTCAATATTTACAAAAGCCGACCATAACAATGAAGGGTTAATCTTACTTCACTGCACCCTCCTTGTTCAGTGGCATGATTACTGTGGTCGGTCAGTCGTCACGCTCTGTCCTCTGATCGAGTGTTGTACTTAGCTTCTGTCACCAGCCAATCTAACATCAAAGGTTCACTCTGTCACTCTGTTGTACCACGTTAAGTTCACAGAGGTCTCACTTATTATGCTCCCATTGATCTCTTCTACTTATTACTCTCTCGTCTGAACTGCAATGTCTTTAATTCTGCAGTGAATGGATTTATAATTATGGAAACATTCTCTTCCTTCATTCGTTCGTCTTAAGTGATTATTTTCTTTTACATACGCTATTTATTAGTCAACGACAAGCCAGCAACAACAACAACAACAACAACAACAACAACAACAAACACGCAAACAAAATAACAAACAAAAACAACTACCACAGCAACAACAATAACCACGACGACAACAGCATCAGTAACAATAAAAACAACAGCAAATATAAACAAAAACAACAAAAATAACAACAAATGCAAAAACATCAAAAGCAGAAATAAAAACATGAACAAAACAAAAAAAAAATTAAAACTCAAAAAAACAGCAAACAAACAACAACAACAACGAACAAAAATTTTAAAAACAAACAACAACAACAACAACAACAACAAAAAACTAACAAAAACCAAAATCAAACAACAAATCGAACAAAAAACAAAAACAAACAAACAAACAACAACAAACAACAACAATAACAACAACAACAACAACAACAACAAGCATTATCTGGCACACCTACTGGGATTTCTTCATTACGTTAAAAATACACCGTACCAAACATTACCGAGTGAGGAGCGTGGTGCCAACACTCGTAACCTTGAGGGACGAGCGGTGTATCGGTGTGGTGACCCGGATAACACTGCCAAACACTCCACTGGTAACGCAACGCCATAACTGCCAACACTGCCTGACGTAATTACTTAACCTTAACTTTGAAAATACTGAGGTAACTATTTGGCTATTCACTTAAGCTTTGAAAATACTGTGTTAATTACTTGGTCATTCACGTAATCTTTAAAAACAATGATATAATGTGGACTTAACCCCTTCAGTACCGGGACACTTTTTTACTTTGAGTTTTGTGTACGATTAGACCATTTTATTGACATTAGGAAGGGTCTATGGAGGTCAGAAGATTAATAGCCACTGTCTTCATATTTTAATCCCCACATAAGTTTCTGAAGCTCTATAAAATTACCAAATAACTAGAGTGAATATGAAAACGCGTCATGATACTGAAGACGTTAACTCTATTTTAACTTCTCAAATTGTAGATGTTGTGGTGAAGTTAGAATATGAAAAGACATCACAGACATATAATGAAGTGAGCCAATAAGTAAATTCATCCAATGCATATCATACAATTTTTTTCCCTTCATAAAATCAAACTTATTCAAATGAAGCAACAAAATACCTTAATCATCACCAGCAGAAGGATTAAGTTTATGGTATGCCATTTAAAATCCTCAAGAATAAATTGTTGATACTCAGATAACTTTGTGTATTCAGTGATTTTCTGGGCTTATGATTCACAAAATTCACTTGAGATGTGTCTTATATAAACCTTACGTAATGTCTCAAAAAAAACTCACCTTGTTGGCTCATTCGTCATGTTTTGCTCATTATATATTTTCTTTAAGTTTTATGCAGTCTCGTGTGTCTTAATGTTCCTAATATTCTTGCCCATTTTCTCTTTTTATTTTCTTTCCTTATAATGTTTACGTTTTATTTTCGGAAACTGAGCAATGCAGTGTGTATGTTTGTGCTCTTAACACTATTAATTTTCAGCATTTCGTTACATTCTTATTTCATATTCATAGTATGTCAATCAATACTCAAGGGTGCAGTTTCAGTTTCCTTGTGTGTTTTAAATGTAAATTATTCGTCCTCCATATTTCAGTTCACTTCTAAATTCCTGTTTTGTCACACTCACTCACCACTTATATCATCATTCAAGTGTATTCTAATTGCTTCGTGTGTATGTACATCGTCATACCAATCCTCTGACCTTTCCAGTGTACTTAGTGTGCTGTGACCTTACAATACTCATCTCCTATACGTTTATACTGAGAATTTGTCAGACTCAACTATTACCCATCATTGTAATTTATTCGTATCAATATTTTTTTTTTGTGCGTCCTCAGCTCATCATGCGCTCTAATTGTTTAGAAAGTATTCCGTGTGACGTCAGTTTGTACTTATCCTTTTACGCTCGCTTTGGAGTCCGAAGATGTGAATCCTGGCCACGGTCTGAGTGTAGGTAGGGCTTCCTTGCTCGGGATAATGGTTCCCTAGAGGATGGGCTTTCAGATAGGAGGTACCTCAAAAAGTACCTTCTTTTAGCCCATAAATTTCAGTGAAAACCCCACATTATATAGAAAAATATGTATTTCCAGTGTATTTCCCGCGTCTTCAACTTATACTCGTCTGCTGCATTCCAGTACAGTTTATTCTCACTCCCCATGCACAGGACGCAGAAATGTCATGCATCCCAACTTACACACGACTCCTTTCAGTATACATTTGTTTCATTCTGCTCACCCTTCACAGGACGCCGATCAGCAGCATGAAGGTCCGCCTGGGAGAGTGGAATGTCAAGAAGCAGAATGAGAGACTTCCCCACGAGGACTTCGACGTGGAGAGGAAGGAGGTGCACCCTCACTACAAGGCAGCGGACTTCCAGAATGACTTGGCGCTGATCAGAGTGAACAGGAAGGTCGTTTTTAAGGAGCACATCATCCCAGTGTGTCTACCGCAGCAAGACGCCTCTTTCGTCGGGGACTACGCCACTGTGACAGGCTGGGGACGTCTCAACCATGGTGTGTTGGATTGGGCTGTGTTGTGTTTTAGGTTAATTGGTTAGGTTAGGTTGTGATGTCTTCTTTAAAAATCCTGCTACAGTTTCGCTTTTCTTTTCTCTCTCTTTTCGCTTCTCTTTTCGCTTATTCTTCTCTTATTAACCATATGGTATCATTGTAATAGAACAGCAATTATGTAACCTTAATTTACTTCTTCTTTTATCTCTTGGCAATTCTCCTTTATACTACATGAAAATAAGATAGATCAGTTCCTCTGTCAATGTAATGTACGTTCTTCTTTTGAGTTACTTTTGTACGTTCAGGAAAATCTTTGACATGGTAAAAGGAAAGGATGAGACAAAAACAACAGACCAAAAACTGGTGAAATAATTTGACAGCATAAAAACCTTTGGTAAAATAATAATCACACACACACACACACACACACACACACACACACACACACACACACACACACACACACACACACACACAATATATATATATATATATATATATATATATATATATATATATATATATATATATATATATATATATATATATATATATATATATATATATATATATATATATATATATATATATATATATATATATATATATATATATATATATATATATATATATATATATATATATATATATATATATATATATATATATATATATATATATATATATATATATATATATATATATATATATATATATATATATATATATATATATATATATATATATATATATATATATATATATATATATATATATATATATATATATATATATATATATATATATATATATATATATATATATATATATATATATATATATATATATATATATATATATATATATATATATATATATATATATATATATATATATATATATATATATATATATATATATATATATATATATATATATATATATATATATATATATATATATATATATATATATATCACACACACACACACACATTTTTATTTTTCTATCACTGAAGCTTGGACCAGATTAGAGATTTCTCAATACCCCTTCTCTTTTCTTACCTTCACTTTCTCTTGCTATCTAACCAAACCTAACCTAACCCAATGTCCCTTTCCATCAATATTCTTCCTTCTGGTAATCCCTATCTACTTATTTATTGTATTCACTGTCTTCTAATACTACCCATCAACATATATCCCTTTCTATTTCATTCCTCCTGGCGTCCTTTCGTAACAACTAGATATCCTATTCACTCCCCCACGTCCCCTACAGGCGTCTCGAGTACCCCGGCGGTCCTGCAGGAGGTGGATGTGCAGGTTCTACGCAACGATGTGTGTCAGTCATGGTTCAAGGAGGCAGGCAGGCGTGAGATCATATATGACGTGTTCCTCTGCGCAGGTTACAAGGACGGCGGGAAGGACAGCTGTCAGGTGAGTGCCAAGCTTACCTGTGTCTCTGGTTCGCCTGTAGACACTTGTAGAGGATGATGTAAAGGTGTTTGTTGTGTGTGGGTAAGAGGTGTGGATTGTGTGTTTGATGTGTAAATGTGTAAGTGTATTGTGTAAATCTATCAGTCTATACATACACGTATAATGGAACGCTTGTACATGATCTAATTTACACGTGTGAGTTAACTGATGCACTAATATTAACAATAATGCTCAGGGGAAAATCATAAAGTACAATAATGACTTTATTATTATCAGGTTAACAAATTACTTTAGTTTTTGTTTAAAGTAGTTTTCTTTTTCTTTTGGTAAAGAAGTGTAAATAGGTTTTGTACATATTTTGTGTAGACGCTTGTTTTTTTTTTTTTTTTTTTTTTTGCTTTTAATTACTAAGAAATATCATGATTATAATAATGTACATATATTTTGGCAATCTTTATCACTATCACCATCACCGTCACCTTCACTATTGATGTCCCATCCTCACTATTATTGTCACCGCCTCTCACTGTTACTGCCACGATCACTGTCACCCTCACTCTGTCACCATCACTGTTATTACCATCATAACTGTCACCACTTCTATTTTGTCACACTCACACATCTCACTTGGATCTGACTGAGCTGGACCAAACTGCGTCTCTATCGTGGCTATTCTTCTGTTTGTCACTATTTTTTTTTATTTTCATACAAGTCGATTTCATATTTCATCAATCAATTATTCGCCGTAAAATTTCTTCCACTTGACTTTTCTTTATATCGATTAGATTTTGTTCTTTCTCTGGCAGTCAATTTATTATTTCTTCGTTCAGCTACTCTTTCATTTTTCTATCTATCTTTCAGCAAGTTTTGTCTACCAGTTAGTTTCTCCTTTCATCAGTTAGTTGTTTTTATAGTCTTTATTTATCTCTTCTTGCGGTCACTTAGTCTTTTTGTCATTCCGTTTGGCATTTCTTAAGTCAATCTTTCATTTTTTTCTGTCTACTGGTCAGAAAGTCGTTTTACCATCTAATTTCTATTCCAATGATTGAGTTATGCTTACAATTACTTTTTTATTTAATCTCTTCCGTTTGTATTCTTTCTTTCTTTCAGTCATTTAGTCTTTCTATCAGTCCGTTTCTCCTTCTACCGCCTAGTCAGTCTCTCCCATCAGTCAAGCTGGCTATACTAAAGAATGGCACGTGACCTTGACTGCTTTGGCGGTTGATTGAGTGGTTTCTCTTGACAATACATCCTGTCAGTCCAATGCTTCACGTGTCTTTCTGTGTCATATCTCGTGAGTGTTCCGCCTCACTGCTGCCAAATCACATCCTGGCATACATACATACACATGCACCCACACAGTACACTACAGTCATCTTATTCTTCTCTGTAACCTTCCATCTCCATCTCAACATGAACTATTTATTGTCTTTTCTGAGCGAGTGTATCTCTTTTTTTCATTTTTATTTTTATTTTTGGCATATTTCTTTCCTGATATTTTATGTACATTATTTCCGCTGTTCTTTTTTTTTCACTGCTATTCTCAGTCATCATGTCCTCCTTGACCTCCATCTCAACCTGAACGTCATTTTCTTCGTGTCAGAATTATCGTCATGTTTAATTCCTTATCTTGCTCTTTAGCACTACAAGTTTTGCCTTATTTTCTTTCCCCTTTGTCATTCCCTTCTTGTTAGTCTGTTTCTCCTTGAATGTTATTTATTGCCTTTCTTCAAAATGATCGTGAGGTTTCATTCTTTTTCTATATTTCAAGTCTTGTTCTCCGTCTATTGCACATTTTCCCCAGTTTTTTTTTTTATTTATTTATTCAATTATCTATTTTTGTTATCCCATTTTTCTCTTTATTTTTTCACTGTCATCTTTCCTCTTTTCAAAATGGTCGTCTTGCGTCATTCCTTGTTATTTTTTATATTTCATGTGCATCATTTACACCTCTTTTTTCCATTCTTAAGTTGTAAAGTATTAATTCTAACTCACATTCATCACAACACGAATATCTTTTGTACATAATACAAGAATCAGCAATGCCTTTAAGACATAAAAAAAAACCCACACACTTTGACGTCACAAAACAACCGTAACATCGGGAACAACAGAGACAGACTGAGGACACTTCCTTCATCTCAGAGAATGGATTTGTAAGCGGCTAAATAGACACTCTTCATTAAATAATCATCTTTTTCAAGTGCTAAATATTTCCGTCTATCTGTAATTCATAGTTCTCTACAAAAGAAAATGAGTAGTTTATATTTTTTGTCGCAGATGAACAGTAGAAATTTCCTGCATTTTTGGTGAAAAGCAAGAAAAATAAAGTAAGAATAAAGAAATGAACATGAATTTGAAGAGTCGTATAGTTACACTACATGCATCTAACTACTCATGCATTCTTCATGCAAATTTTAAAATGAAAAATAATTATGACTCCTTTACCATCCTCGGAGTCCCCTTCCAACCACATTTCCTGCGACATGTTTGGGACCGGCATCTCAGTGGACCTTTTGTAAATCAGTATTTATTGCCCTTGGCCGGGTTTCCCTCTTACATAAAAAATACCACCTACAAATCCATTACTGAACTGAGGAACCGCACACAAAAGGCACACTATCATCTGGCTTTCCCTCACATCTCTGCTGAGCCAAACGCTTCCATGAGGGAGTCTGTTCCTCGTACAATGCTCGCCTCACCCGGCTGGACCTCACATTGCAGGGAGACTCAGGCGGACCAATGACAGTGAAGAGAGACGGGAAGGTTAATTTGGTGGGCCTGGTGTCATGGGGCATCGCCTGTGGCCGCACCAACCTCCCCGGAGTGTATACCAACGTGACCATGTTTCTAGACTGGATCCAGGAGAAGCTAAAGACCTAGACCACGTGACCCTCTGACCTGACCTGACCTGACCTCATCATGTGACCTGACTTGACCTAACCTAAGTGACGTGTGTGTGTGTGTGTGTGTGTGTGTGTGTGTGTGTGTGTGTGTGTGTGTCTATTGTTTTTGACGTATCTACTACGCATGACGACTTATTTTAGATGACTGATCTCTCTCTCTCTCTCTCTCTCTCTCTCTCTCTCTCTCTCTCTCTCTCTCTCTCTCTCTCTCTCTCTCTCTCTCTCTCTCTCTCTCTCTCTCTCTCTCTCTCTCTCTCTCTCTCTCTCTCTCAAAAAAAATCCAAAGCAATTAACAAAGAGACATTTAAACTTTCTGTCTGGTATTTTTGCACGCAACACTAACATCATAACGAGAATTTTACTTTTTTTTCCCCTTTATACACCTTTCTTTTTTTTATTTACTCCTTCATTTTCAAACACTGAGATGAAGCTCCGATGAATCGCATGAATGAAGCAGTGAACAGTTGAGTGATTCAGTGCAATTCTCTAAGGTTCACATTCTTGAACACGTTGCTATCTTACCAAGATTATTTTGAACCCTTAAGTATAGGGACGCATTTTTACCACGAGTTTTGGGTACGATTAGACCATTTTATTTACATTAGGAAGGATCTATGAAGGTCAGATGATTAATGGCCACAGTCTTCACTATTTCAATCCCCACACGAGTTTTCTGAAATTGTATAAAAACCCCAAATAGTAAGCAGAACGAATATGAAAACATGTCATGGTACTGAAGGGGCTAAGGGTTAAATACTTGATAAACATTATTAAAACTATCTAATAACCGCCCTTAGAATTGTTTAAGTGTTGTAGATCAGAAAAAAGAACCATGAAATATGTATGAATACGTAAAGTCATAAGTGTGTTGTGTTTCATTTTCTTTTCAATGCTACTCCGGAAGGGAAACTATGATGTAGGTTGATAAGTTTTTTTTTCCTCTTGACTTCTTTGTGTTCTATGTTATTTTTTTTAGCTTTCATATAATACAAGCAAATAATTTTGACTAATTCTATTGAATCTTTTATGAAGACTACAATTCTAGTGGGTCTTTTTTCCATTATTCATTTTTTTGTCCTTGGTAGTTCTCCCTCTCACATAAAAAAAAAAACACAGACGTTCAATAAGCAGCAGTAGACATATTAGCTCTTACGAGACAGTTTGTAATTATAAAGTAAATAACTGAGATGACTAAAAGGGAAGAGTATAAAGACACTTTTTTTCTAAATTGGCTAATCTATTAAGAAATATTTGCTCGTAAACATTTTTGGAGGCGCCTTTATTTGCGGATGTTTTTTCAGGGTTTATTTTTTGTTATAGAAAACGTGCGTGTGTATGATCCAAATAATGTAAAATATCACTAATTCACTGACTTTTTTGTGTGTTCATACGCGTTGATTTAAAAAGATTTCAGTTTAAGTCATCCAATGTATTGATGAAACCCTTAATAAAAAAAGTCAGTAATGGTGAATTCTTTTCTGCAATTTTTTTGACATTCGGAAAAGCTCTTAACAAGCAATACAAAAAGCTCCTCGGTGAAGAAAACTACTCCCATGTGTGTCTGTTCTCAATAAGTAAAACATTATCTGATCCTTTGTCTTTCGTACGCGTTAATATAAGAACATTTCAGGTCGCTTAACCCAATCTAATAAACATGGAGCAAACAGTCAATAAAGGCGGAAATTAAACAAGCCAACACTGGATAAAACACAACAGCGACCTCATTGTTTTTCAAGATTGCTGATTTTACACGTTAAGTTAAAAGACTCCACGCTAATTCAAGCAGTTTAAGAACCAAATTTTGAGGAAAGAATTCCTAACTATAAGAAGTGAAGCAAACGAACCTGAAATGAAGCAGAGGCAACGACCTCATTGCTTCACTAAATGTTTCGCTGGAGTCGGATCCCTCAGCGGCCCGTGATGGTGGTTGAGGTGAGCAGGTGTGGTTAATTAAAGGTGGAGGGCAGGTGAGGGCCAGAGAGTGTAGGTTCCCTCACTTGCCCCCGCCCTTACACACACACACACACACACACACACACCTTTGTAGTTTAGCGCCATGTCTGCTGCAGCTTTGGTTTAGCAATAACTATAAATAATGAACACAACATGGATTTATTCAATAATTCTTCAAGACTGCAGTTCACCAGGCGGGTTATTTGTTTTTGTTATTTTTTGTAGCTCTTGACCAATCTCTTTTGCACGCGAGGGAATAGAAAACAAATGAACATACGTCAGACTGAAGGTTATATTGAAATGGAATGAAAGCGTCGAAGAAGAGGAGTAGTGCTCAGAAATTACAAGCAATAAAAGAAAATAAAGATGTAACATAAATTGAAGGTTACATAGAAGTGAAAGTGATAGTGGAGAAGAAAAGAAAAATAGTGCTGAGAAATTACACGTATTAATGATAACAAAGAAACACAAGACTACGTTAGATTCAAGGTTAAATAGAAGGGATAGCAAAACAATTGTGAAGAAAACTGTGCTGAGGATTTATACTACTGAGGATTAAGAACAGTGGTCAAGGAAAACTCACAGTGGTTAAGAATATTAGGAAAGAATAAGCCTGATTGTAATACTAATAAGAATGAAGACCACGATGATGCAGAAGACAAAAATAGACCTGACCAGCCCATCAGTGATATATCCAGGCTTAATGCACGCTTGAGCTTCATAACAGTAAACCTTCATCAATAATAGGTTTACGCTTCAGAATAAGACTCATAAATACATGAACCAGAATTAATAGAGATTTTTTCCCTTCTTTTCAATATTTCGTCTAATTTA
>NC_059279.1:14739440-14741940 GCF_017591435.1 Portunus trituberculatus | reverse complement strand
CGAAGGAATGGAGAGACAAAGAGGGGTGGGAGGAGGAGTGGTAGAAGATAGAAGAGAAAAAAAAGGACCAAGAAAGTAGGAGAGGAAAGGAATGATTAGACGAGGGAGAAGAGGATGAAAAGAGAGATGAAAATGAGGGATAAGGCACAGGATGAAAGAAACAAGATAGACTGATAAAGCAACAAAGACAAGATATGGAATGAAGTTGTGATGTAGGAGGGAGGAAAGAAAGGAGAGAGAAAGATGGAAGATGTTTCGAGATCTCTTTAGTTTCAGACGAAGCTCCGAGTTATTATTAGGAGGCGTGAAAAAAGTGTCAATCATCACCACCACCCACACCACCACCACCACCACCACCACCTTGATAAACTTTCTAAGGTGAGTGCAATCATTTCCTTTAACCCTTTCCCTCTAATATACTACAATTTTAGACATCAAAAGCAATGTATGAAATCTCTATAAGTATTTCCAACACAGAAAGGGATTACAATGCTAGGTTTTGCTGTTTCTGACCAGTGTAATTAATGTTTAACTCCTTCAGTACTTGGGCACGTTTTTACCTTCAGATTTGTGTACGATTAGACCATTTCATTGACATTAGGAACGGTCTGTGTAGGTCAGAAGGTTAATGGCCACAGTCTTCACTATTTTAATGCCCCACATGAGTTTCTGAAGCTGCATAAAATCACCAAATACTAAGCAGAATGAATATGGAAATGTGTCATTTTACTGTAGGGTTTAAACGTGGCTGTGGATTAAGAAAAAGTCAGAGTCATTAGTGATTTAAGGAAAAATGTGTCAAATGGCAGTTAATGAGTTAATATCCACGTGGTTATTTTCCTTTTCACTTCACTAATATGTCTCACTTCTCTAATCATAAAACAGCCAAGGGAACAATAGGTCTGCTGCTGTTAGGTTGTTCTTCCCTTGTGTCTGTTTGTAATATTATTTGGCTCTCTCCCTGTCTGTCTGATTTGATGTGTGTGTGTGTGTGTGTGTGTGTGTGTGTGTGTGTGTGTGTGTGTGTTTACTTAAGGAAAAGCTAATTTGTTTGCCTCCCTGTAACACACGAGGCAGTTTCATAGTCTGCCACACACTATATCCTTTGACATGCCTGGGGTTCTGTGTCTTGTGTAAGTCCCTGTTGTGTGTGTGAGTCTGTGTGCTTCCATTAAAAGATACCACACATTCATTAACTCTAAAACACAATGTACTCGTTTCACACCCTGTCACACACACACACACACACACACACACACACACACACAGGCACATAACTCACACTGCACCAACAATACAAACACATCATTCCATCAGACATTCTTCAAATCAGGAAGAGCACCCAACTGAGCCACAAATAGAGGAACCGTAATATTTCACTGAACCTCAACCTTACTCTGATGAAATGAGGAGGTAGGGCGTTCAGGAGGCTTAAGGTAGTGCTGCGAGGGAGGGGCACGGACGCAAAAAACACGAGGGAGGAGTGTAGGAGGAGAGAGATGAGGGAGAGGCGTGGGAGAGGGAGATGGAGCGTGCGTGAGATGGGAGGAGAAGTGTGTGGGAAGTGGTGAATGGGAGGAGCGGGAATGGGGGATTGGAGACGATGTGGGAGGAGTAAATAAGGTGCATTTAGGAAGGTAGGAAGGAGTGAGGAGTGGCAGGGAGTTACGAGAAGCTGTCTAGTTAGCAAGGTAAGATGAACGATGGGAGAAACGCAAAGGAGGAAGTTAAGAAGACGACGCGAAGTTGTAAAAATAAAAAAAATGTGCGAATTAATGAAGATAGGCAGGTAAGGACGCGCAACAGAGAACGACAAGAAGAGAGAGAGAGAGAGAGACAAAAAAAAAAAGATAGACAGACTGAGATTGAAACAGAAGCGACAGATAAGAATGAGGGGAGGAAAACTCATACTTGCAGCTGTCACGACACTCACAGACTCCCTCATAAAGTCACCCATTAAGGCAAATTACTTTCACCTGTCCCCACAAAGCCTCGTGACAAGCTAACATGAAACAAACGCATCTGCTTAATGTACATGAGCTTTGTGTGCGAGTGAATGAGCGAGTGAGTGAGTGAGTGAATAAATAGGTGAGCAATGTTATATCACAATTATTTCTCCACTACAACACTGCCAAAAATTAAACACCTATATACAAGAAAATAAATAAACAAACTCCCGTATCACAAGTTTAATAGTCTACTAAGGGACGGGTCGGGTGTGCGTTGTTTGTTCTTCCTTTGTGTTGCTTTGTGTTCTTCCTTTAATGTAAGTAAGTATGTGTTGACGTGATCAAAGTAAGAAAGAAAGAGAGGAGAGTGAAAAGATGAAGGAAGAGAGAGAAGAGAAGAGAAGGAGGAAGAGGTGGAGGAGGAGGAGAAAGAAGAGGAGGAGGGAGAGGAGAAGGAGGGGAAAGGCCTTTAGAGAGAGAGAGAGAGAGAGAGAGAGAGAGAGAGAGAGGAGGGAGGGAGAGTTGGGAGAGGGTCGAGTCGAGTTGGGGAT
>NC_059279.1:14714440-14736940 GCF_017591435.1 Portunus trituberculatus | reverse complement strand
GCCTCCACACAGACAAAACGTCCGGGACCTGCCATTTCGGTCCCTCAGACCACATCCTCCGGGAGACGCTGCAGGCGGAGGATCACAAGTATGATGTGAAACTCCTGCCGGCGGATCGTCAAGTGTCTGCCTTTGTGGAGCATGAGCAGACCAAGAGGTGAGTCGAGGCTTTGGGAAATATATGCCACACACACTAACTCTAACACAACGGTGAGAAGAGATATGGGTTGGCAGTTGTGTAAGGAAGTAGAGGGCCAAAAAAAAAAAAAAAACGTAAATCTAAAGACTCTAAAAACAATTGACGTGATAATGCATGATTCCTTGAACCTTTTAGTGGTGTTATTGAGTGAGGGTCTGAAAGGCAACAGGTGGAAGAGGAAGTGAGGTAAGCAGCCAGGTGCGCACTGTGAGGTATTAGCGGGAAGACGTGCAGGTAGGAAGGGGATGATGATGAAATGTGCGGGTGGTGGTGAGGCGAAAATGAGGAACAGGTGCGTGTCGGGAGGAAGAAAATGAATGTGTTGGTCTGTAAGGGATAATGAAAATGCTTGTTTGTGTGGTGGGTATGCTGCATACATGTGGTGTGTGGGGGAAGGGTGCGTGTCTGGTATGTGGCAAATATGTGGATCAGGTGTTTCGTGTGTACATGGGAGGTGTGTGGTATGTGCATGGAAAGTGTTTGATGTGTACATATGTGTGTGTGTGGGGGGCGGATGAGAGGTTTGTGATATGTGTATGAGAAATGTTTGGTATATAGAAGGTATTTGGTGTGTGTATGGGAGGTATTTGGTGGGTATATGGAAGATATGCAGTGAGAGGTATGGCAGGTGTGTGCATGGGAAGCGTGGTATGTGCCGTGGCGTGTGCTGCTGCAGTGAGGTGTGTGGTGTTTCCCGAAGGTTGGTGTTCCCCCTGGTGGAGGGCGGCCCTATCACCATCACCATCACCCCCTGTGACTTCCCCCTGTCCTGGACGCTGGAGTTGCGCCCCCACCAGGACGAAGAACTGTACGAAGGTGGGAGTAAGAAGATACGAGCTGTGTTGAGCGCTGTGGGTGGGCGCGGCGCCTCCCACCCACGCCGCCACCACTACTCCACCAACACAATAACAAATGTCTCCCGTAACTCTACCAAGCCGGTGCGTCACGAGAGGCGAAACGAGTCTTCTGTTTTCACTGCCTGGCAGCAGCAGGCGGCCACGGCAGCGGGTCTTCCCTATGACACCACCACCGCGTCGGGGAGGGAGCATGCAGGCGCTGGGAGCAGAGAGATGGAGGAGCAGCAGGAAGTGGAGGCACTGCAGCAGGCGGCGGGCGTTCAGGAGGGCGTGGTGGTGCAGTACGAGGGGCACGAGCCACAGCAGTTCAGCAGGGAGCAGGCCCCGCCAGGCCTGTACGTAGTACAGGTGCGTCTTGACCAACCTTCACTTGTCGCAGCAGGTGTTGCGTGATTGCTGATGATAATGTTGTGGAATAAAGTGTTGGGTTGAGGGACAGGGACGGGCAGGGGATAGTGACAGGCGAGCAGCGAAGAGAAACGCTAAACGTGCCACAAACACAGCTGCACGCCGGCCGGGGACCCACGCACGTCCACATCCTCGTTACCTGCCACTGGACGCCGCCGCCCACTGCAGCCCGCGTCACTGCCACGCCCACTTCCAGGGGCAAGGCAGTCACCCTTCGCTGGGCAGGCAGCAGGTGAGTGCCTGACGCTAGTTTGTGACGCTGTTAAGGGCTCCAGAACTGTACGTAGTGTCTTCACATTCTCTCTCTCTCTCTCTCTCTCTCTCTCTCTCTCTCTATCTATCTATCTATCTATCTATCTATCTTTTTTTCTATGTTACGGCCTATAGCGCCTGTAGGCAAACTTGGAGAGTATATGTGGGAAGCGCTGTTAAGCTTCTGCCCATTAGTGGCGCAAGTCATTTTATTTATAGTGGTACCCATATTAGAGCCCATATCACCACCCAAGTGCACCTTTGTTGTAATCACCTAGAACCTTGATGTCATGGTGACATGTACGTTACTTTAAACCACTCGACAAATGCCATAGCTTCGAAACGGTATGTGGTGAGATTTGAACCTAAGCGTGGATGTCTGACCGATCCCACGCTCACCACCTTATCCACTATGCCACCGCCTATCTACTTACCTATCTATCTGATATTCATTTAATATCTATCTATCTATCTATTTATTTGTTTGTCTGTGTGTCTGTCTATCAGTCTGTTTATCCATCAATCTTTCTGCAGGAACGTGGGCGGGTACTGCCTGGCGGTGAGCGAGGGCCGTCCCTTCCCGTCACTGTGTGCTGCCCGCGCCGCACTCTCCCATTCTCCCAATAAGTGGCCTCGGGCCATCCTGGGCTGCACAGACAACCCCTGGTACGAGTTGCCCCACGCCCCACGCCGGGCGCTGCACGTGGCAGTGTGGGAGGCGGGGAACGGCGGGCCGCCCCTGGGTACTGGTCTGGTGCCAGCCAAACGTACCAGAAGAATACCCCGCCTAAGGCCCGGCGCCCTGATGAAGCTGGTGCCCTCCACGGCAGGCACGGCGGTGGCAAAGTTTCGTGTACGTAAAAGAGGCAAACGGCTGCACGTGATCGCCGTGGCGTGCGGGGCCAAGCTGCGCCTCAAAGTGATGGCGGCGTGCGGAGAGCGTCTGGCCACCGCTGAGGGCAACTTAGGCGCCCTCCACTTAGTAGTGAAAAAGCGGGAAGCACCACCCAAGGTGCTCATCATGCGCCTAGTCACCAAGCCGCCAGGGGCAGCCAGTGAGGTGCTCCTGACGGCCTCCTACGCCGCCCACTCACTCTCCCTGCCCCGTTTGCCCCGCAACGCCCGAGTCAGGGCCAAGAACATCACCTGCACCTCCGTCACCCTGAGGTGGTCAGCGGCGCGGGGTTCCCATGCCTACTGTGTGCTGGTAAAGGAGGACAAGAGCGGCAAGGTGTGGCGGACGCGACCCCCGCGTCAGTGTGGGTGGGAGGCGGCACTCAAACAAACCCACTTCGCCATCAAGTGGTGCAGCGCACCCACCACCACCGGCCGCCAGGAGAAGACCCTGCACACCCTCGCCCCCGCCACCACCTACATCGCCACCGTGCTCTCCCGCCACCCCGGCAATGGCCGCGCCCTCTCCTTCTCACCCATCCGCTTCACCACATCCTCCCTGTGCTTCCCCACCACCACTGTCGCCACCATCACTTAGAGCCGCTCCCCTCATCATCACCCTCACTGATCGTATCTCCCCTGACATCAGTCCGTCACCGCCTCCTCATCGCAGTTCACTCTCATTCACTCACTGCCGTGACAGACACTCACACACTCATGACAGCAGCGTCACTCACACCCTCAGACCTTCACAGGCCGTCCTGTCACTCCTATCACGTAATCATAGTCAAGAGTTGAAATAAATATATATTTTCGCATCTTTCTTTTCTTTTCACAACGAACCACTCCTTGGCGTCGCATGACCCCGGTGGTGCGGCGTCTCAAGCAGTCCGTCATTTAATAGATTCTTTATGGGTGATTACTCATTAGAATGTGTAGCAGCCATGGCTTGTCCGCAGTGTAAGCAACCAATAATAACACAGGTGAGCCATGACGTCACAGGGAGGAGCCAACACACACACACACACACACACACACACACACACACACACACATGTTGCCAAATAGAACATAATACCCTCTAATTCACTCTTACAACAACTAACACACTCCACTTGACTTGTCTTTCCCTCGGGCAGTGTAAATGATAGACACCTCGCCATGTACGACTTAATTCACTGGTGAGATGCAGCGTCATCAAACAAGGAAAACGGGATTACAGATGGCCCTCACCAAGCATAGCCACGGTCCACTATTGCCATCACAGAGTCCCTAGTTATCAGCTGTTTCCCTTCAGGTTTCAGTGCTTCCTTGGCTCATGGTGGTAGTGGAGAAGAAAAGTGAAGTGACGCCTCTAGGAATTCCAGCAGCAGGGAGGAGAAGGACGCAGGAGCAGCCAAGGATACGTCCGTGTGTCAGTCAGGTTGGTGAAGGAGGCAGGAGTGGTGTGACTTGCTTGCTGTCGTGTTGATAATGGAGTGGTTGTTTGATGCGTATAGCCTGTTTGGTCGTTAATGAATGGTTTGGGTGTTGTGAGAATTGTTGTTGTTGTTATATAAGCACTCCAACGTTAGCCAGAATTTTTTTTTTCTATTATGCAAGAGGGGAAGCCGACTAAGAGCAACAAAAGATCAAATAGAAGGTCCACTTGAATGTCAGTTCCCTTAAAGATCAAGAAAGAATTAGCCATTACGTCATCTTTGCTTTCGTTTATTCTATTCATTCATTTATATTTTGGGTATGCAAGAAGGGATCGTAGCTTAAAGACCAAAAAAATCCAAGAAACAAGGCCCACTCAAGCCATTCCTCAGAGTGCAGTGAATATAGTGTCCAATAAACATAGATAAGGGTCAAAGGGATCAAATGTAAACAAAATGCCACTCAAAAACGTAGAACACTTTCTGTTGGAGGCAATATGGGGTGCGTGTGAGGGAGAGAGAATGTGGGTTTACTAAGGAATATCGAGTGTACTGTGCTCAAATATTCCTGACAGGAGATGGCGTGTATGTAATGTGGAACTCCTTTTTTTCTCTTGTGCTTGTTTTTACGTGCTGCAAATATGTGTGTTTTTTTTCTCTCTTTCTATTTTACTAGTACTCTTGGCAAGCTTTGTTTTTCATACGTAGGTATATTAAATACTGGATGTGGATGTGTGCACATGGATATAGTTTGCTGCGTGGGAATGATGGCTACGCGTGTGGATGTGGAGGACATGTAACACTGCTGGCATTTAGTGGACGTTGAAACATTTATTTTGTCTGTTTATTCTTATGTACATTCCAGTGTTACACATACTTGCGTTCTAAATAATATATATCATATCGTATTTATTATATACTATTATATACAACAACCATTTAATCAAACTCTTAAGATTAGAGATAAATATAGTACCGGCACAATTACGTAAGCTGGATTACGTGAGGTCAGCAACTCCGCCAAGCTTACCAGCACCCTGTCAGGTCACATATCAGCATCCTGTCAAAATAGTATCCCATCATGTTAAGTTAGCACATCGTCAAGTCATGTCAGCGTCTCTTTAAGTTACATCAACTCTGCCAGCACCCCATCAAATCAGGTCACCAAGACAGGTTAAATCACCACGTCAGGTCAGCTCACTCCACCACAGGCTGGTGGAGGAGCTGCCTCACTTGGTCAAAACCCACACGTCACAAATGCGGATGTCGGAATAATGCGGCTCCGTCACGAAAAAGTACCTCCCGACAATGGGCGTCTCTGCCACCACCTCCAGGCCGAAGGTCGGGGTAAAGGTGGGCTTGGGCAGCAGCTCAGGGTTGTTAGTGACGGTGGTGTCGTTGCCCACTCGGAACTCTACGATGTTGATGTCAATGAGGGCAGTGAGACTGATTCTGACTCGGGTCACCCTTCTGGGTGACCCAAAGTCAGCCCTCCACCACGGCGAGTTGTCCACTAGACTCTCATAACAAGCGGCCTCCGTCTGACAAAAGAAGTTTACTTGTGTGGGATAGTAGTTGTAGAAAGAGCTGTAGACCGAGGAGGACGCCGTGGTGGCGCCCAGTGCCACGTCCCCGAGTGCCGGGTGAATAGAGTAGCAGTAGTCATACGCAAACACGCCGCTGCCTGGCCCCACCCACGCGTTCGTCACCTTGGCGTGGAAAAAATCACATTTGTTGCCTGGAAAATTAGAAGAAACTGAGTCTAGAGAGAGCAAGAGGATAGATTTAAGCGCTAACGACGGTGTTTACTTTAACTAAACAATTTTGTTCATAAGTGCGAGAGAATACTAAAATCAGTCTGAAGAAAGAAAAAGCATCTAATTTACAGTATTTTTTGTTTGCGGGGATGGTGAGAATGACTGCTGGTGTGTTGGTTAATGTGTTGTGCGTGTATTGTGAGCGTCGGCTCAACAAGGTGAAACGTGACGACACATTTTTAGTTTGTATTCGGAAACACTGTTCTCTAGCCATGACTATTTTCACAGGCCGCAGAGATGATTACCGGAATTCTTAAGACTTTCTCGATTTGATCATATAGAAGTCTTATTACCATGTCGCTAACTTCCTAAAGATAGCCTTGAAACCGTGTAGCTGTAACAAGACTCGAGGCACAGGTCTTTGGTCAGGCGTCAAAGCGTGACTCACCCTTGAAGCAGTAGAGGGAGCAGTACGGGATCTCGCTGCACACGGCGCCGCACCTCAGATTCATGCTCATCTTGTCAGTGGGCTGGAAAATGTAGGAGTTGAGCAGGCACGGCGCGATGGTGTCAGGGAAGGAATTGTCCACCTGCGAATCATTAACGATTTCATAAATATTTGTGCTTCCTCGGTGATCAGAACATACAGCAGCCTTTATATAACAGTGTGTGAAATTGTTCCTTTGTTCCGCTAAATGACAGAAGAGACAGGTCAGTGTCACTGAGAAATGCGTCACTTGAGCGAAGACTTCCAAGGAACCCAAACACAGCAAGGCCAGTCATTTTGTCTCATGGTTATTGCACGATTACGTTTTTCTCATGGAGGGAACAAAAGTATTGGTCCGTATTTTTAAAGACGCTTCCATCTCGCATCAGGAGTATTTCCAAAACCATAGATATGATTTGTAGGATCATCGTGGGTACTTGTTTTCAATGACAACACATAATCAACTTTAAACAATATTAATAATCATAAAATCATTTTGAAAATCTCTGATACTTCTATTGTTGTCAAACTTCCTATTACTTGACTTCATCTAAGAGGGAGGTTTCACGACATTTGTTGTTTTGGGTAACTCTTTCGGACCTGCAAGGGGGACTGGCAACTAAGTGGGCCTTTTTTTTCGTTTATTGTTGCCCTTGGCCAATTATTAACTCTTATATAAAAAAAATGTAAAGTATGAGAAAGATTATTTAGAATCCACTGACTTAGAAAATCTGAAAGAGTGGCTAACGTAGGCGCCGCCAGGTGAGGGGCGTTACCTTGACGTAGTGGGATGTGGTGATGGAAGTGACGGCGACGGCGAGGAGAGGCAGGACGAAGCAGGTGCGCAACATGGTGGTGGAGGCTCCTTCTGGTGATGCTTCTGAATAAGACATGTACAAATATAAGCACACACACACACACACACACACACACACACACACACGGCCCGGTAGCTCAGTGGTTAGAGCGCTGGCTTCACGAGCCAGAGGACCGGGGTTCGATTCCCCGGCCGAGTGGAGATATTTGGGTGTGTCTCCTTTCACGTGTAGCCCCTGTTCACCTAGCAGTGAGTAGGTACGGGATGTAAATCGAGGAGTTGTGACCTTGTTGTCTCGGTGTGTGGTGTGTGCCTGGTCTCAGGCCTATCCGAAGATCGGAAATAATGAGCTCTGAGCTCGTTCCGTAGGGTAACGTCTGGCTGTCTCGTCAGAGACTGCAGCAGATCAAACAGTGAATTACACACACACACACACACACACACACACACACACACACACACCCCTTTGCTCTATCATCAATGCCTCCCTTGCTCAACATTCCTGCCCCGATGACTGGAAGACATCTTACGTCACCCCCCTCCCCAAAATTTCTAATCCACAGTCACTGAATGATCTAAGACCAGTCGCCATCACCCCTATACCCAGCCTTATCTGTGAAGATTTTGTTTTCGACTGGGCCTATAACAAAATTTGTAACTCTATTGACACACAACAATTTGGCAATATTAAATCCACCTCCACATCTCACTACCTTGTCAGCTTCCTGGAATTCGTCCACAGCCACCTGGACAAACGCAACACTTCTCTAGCTATTGCTTTTGTGGACTTCAGAAAGGCCTTTGATCTTGTTGATCACACTGTTGTGATAAATAAAGCCATCACTCTGGGCCTCTCTCCCTACCTGATAGCGTGGTTGGCAGACTTCCTCACGGGAAGGCGTCAGGCCGTTCGTTATCAGGGCTCTGTCTCCTCTTTCCAACAGCTCACATGCGGGGTCCCTCAGGGGACCAAGATGGGTCCCCTGTGTTTCCTCATCCTTATCAACGATGCTCTCGTCCACACCCCCCACCGCTGGAAGTATGTGGACGACTGCACCGTGGGCGTACCCGTCAACAACACCAACCCAGACTTCTCAGCACTGCAGTCCACTCTAAACCAACTACAGACGTGGACGGAGGACAACAAAATGACCATCAACCACACCAAGACCGTGGTGATGCACATTTGTACCTCCACAGCAGCAGTTCCCCCTCCCCAGCTTTCTGTGGGCCCTCACTCCCTCCAGGTGGTCCGCAGCACCAAGCTTCTAGGTGTCTTGGTGGATGATCAGTTAACATGGAAGCAGCATGTTTCCAACATCATCAGGTCAGCCTCATATAAAATCTATTTACTGCGCCGACTCAGGTCCCTGGGAGCACCGGCAGATGAGCTGAGGGGAGTGTACCTCATCTTTATACTCCCTAAGCTCATGTACGCCGCCCCAGCGTGGTCCTCCTCCTGAACCTCACACAACGACAACAGCTGGAGAGGGTTCAGAGGAGGGCGTTCAGGGTCATCCTTGGGCCTGCCTACAGGTCCTACGAGGACGCCCTGACCTGCCTGAGTCTGCCGAGGCTGGCCACAAGACACCAGGAAGCCTTGGAAAAATTTGGGGAAGGACTGCTGCGTCATCCACGTCTCCGCCACCTGCTACCACCCGACGTGCCTCCCCCTGCTCGCGCCACCCGACACCATAATCGCGTGGCGCCTTTGAGAGCACCGCGCACGGATCGGTACCGACTCAGCGCGGTGCCCACTATTGTGCGAGCTTTAAATAAATAAGTGAATTTCTAGGTTAAGTTTATCCATAGTTAGGTTAAGCATTTTTTAGTTCATTGTGGTAATGTCCCACCCCTGTACATTTTCAGTGTATTTTTTACATTGCCTAATTAATAAACCGTTTATTATTATTATTATTATTATTACACTTATCCTCCAATTTTGAATGACACTTTTGATCTTTTTGGTAGGTGACTGATTCTGGATTTGCTCTCTCTCTCTCTCTCTCTCTCTCTCTCTCTCTCTCTCTCTCTCTCTCTCTCTCTCTCTCTCTCTCTCTCTCTCTCTCTCTCTCTCTCTCTCTCTCTCTCTCTCTCTCTCTCTCTCTCTCTCTCTCTCTCTCTCTCTCTCTCTCTCTCTCTCTCTCTCTCTCTCTCTCTCTCTCTCTCATGAATAAATCGAGACACCCCATCACCTCACAATAATTGGCTACGTGTCTTACAATCAATATGGAAGCTCAGCATGATAACTCTAATAATAGTCAGAGCAATAGTAACAGTTTATCACAGACACATCTTGACACAGGTAGTAATAACCCTAATAGTAGTAATGGATCATCTCCAGCTACACTGACCCGCTTCCTGGCCGCTCTTCAATATAGTGCACGGAATTTATTACTCTATCAAGACATTAAGCAAATCATAAATGGGAGTAAATATGTATGTATCTCTGTGACTCTTTGCTCCTCCAGGCCACAGTGTCGGTGCCTTGAATACTGCACAACTTAATCAAGGTAATGCCTCCTTCGTGTTGTCTATAGCGGAAGTCTTGCCGTCACACCAACCTCATGTATTGAATATTGTAGTGATGACCAACGCCTCTCCCTACTACGTGTGACCAAAGGCGGGAGTGTCCAAGTAAACCCATCTCTCTCTCTCTCTCTCTCTCTCTCTCTCTCTCTCTCTCCGTATTCAGGAATTCTTTGTTCTCTCACTACGACTGTTTTCAAAGGCTCTAGCTTAAGATACTCATGATTTTAGAGGTATTTTTTATGATTTTGGTGATGGATTAGCTAGGTTTCTAGTTTACCATAAAGAGAAACTGTCTTAAAAACTCTGCTAGTCG
The DNA here is from genome assembly GCF_017591435.1 of Portunus trituberculatus. Taxonomy (NCBI): domain Eukaryota; kingdom Metazoa; phylum Arthropoda; class Malacostraca; order Decapoda; family Portunidae; genus Portunus; species Portunus trituberculatus. Next base: position 14,727,006 of record NC_059279.1, on the reverse strand, counting down.
TTTCTGTCGTGGTTTCTGAATATAGCCGTCTCTCTCTCTCTCTCTCTCTCTCTCTCTCTCTCTCTCTCTCTCTCTCTCTCTCTCTCTCTCTCTCTCTCTCTCTCTCTCTCTCTCTCTCTCTCTCTCTCTCTCTCTCTCTCTCTCTCTCTCTCTCTCTCTCTCTCTCTCTCTCTCTCTCTCTCTCTCTCTTTTAGGGAATTGGCTCAGAGATGTACGAACTTGCGAAAAGTGTCCAAGTTCTTGCAGTTTGTGGATGGAGACGCGGTGTAAATAATGCCGCTGCCTCCCCGTGACTCTGCCCTCGCACCTCCAGCCTTCCCTCCTTCATCTGACCCAGCCTGACCCAACCTGACCTCAACTAACCAAAGTAAACCTGGCCTTGAGTCGTCTTGTAGCCTCACTAAAACGTGTCCTACCATTCGCTTCACCCTTATGTCACCCTCACTTCACTAAATACTTTCATCACCCTTATTTCGCCCTCCCTTCACTAAACCTCACTCTGTCCTCACCTTCACCTAATTCTCACCTATAACACGCACCTCGCCCGGCACAGGAACGCAATTATCCTCCCTGACTTATTTCCATGTCCGGCAGCGACTTAAGACATCAGTGTCCTCTTAACCTCTTCAGTACTGAGACGCATTTTTACCTTGACTTTTTAGTATGATTAGATGATTTTATTTGCATTTGGAAGGGTCTTTGGAGGTTAGAAGATTGATGGCCGCAGTCTTTACTATTTCAGTCCCGCACATGAGTTTCTGAAGCTGTAAAAAAATCGCTAAATAGTAAACAGAATGAATATGAAAACGCGGCATGGTACTGAAGGGATTAAGTATTGTCTGCTGTGATGATTTACGCTTTCAGTCCTCTATCACTATTTTGGCGCGAACAAATCACTTTAATAAGGAAGCAAAGGGATGTGTCTTGTACTCTATGGATGTTATTTCTCTTTTCTCTTCGTGTGCTGGCTTGGAGTGGGTGGAGAAGGTGGAATGGGGGGATGGATAGGATGATGAAACGCGTCTATCTGTTCCCTTTTCCTTACTCCCGCCACCCCCCGACGACTCCCCCAGCAGGACACGAGCGAGCCAGGGCCGGCATGCAAAGGAGTGGTGGATGTATGAGTGTTCCGCCGCATGAATTTGAGAAGTGTAAAGTGAATACGGAATCGCCATATTTCCTGCTGGTGTAATGTTTAGGTGACGCGTGGCGGTAAAGGAAGGAGGCACTGAAGATGTAAGAGGAGGAGGAAGAATGGAAGAATGGAAGAAAAGTTTATGAGGTTTTACTATTTTGCACTCTTACATTTGGCTCGCTCCCAGGTAAACAGTGTTACCAGTTGTTGAATTTGTTGGATAAGATTGATTTTGGCTTAGTAATTGATTGGTTACATTTATTTACTTTTTATTTAATGATTCTAGGCTTGATTTGTTGCATGAGATCGAGATAGGTTGCTTTATCGAATGGTTGATATTGTTTGCCTATAGATATTTCACTTTTTTATTGATTTTTGGGATATCTCGTCTTTTCAGGAGTTTGATATCTCTACTCATAAATTTTAGCTCCTCCTCCTCTTTATGAATTATTATTAACCCCTCTTCAATACTATGAAGCGCTTCCATATTCATTCTGCTTTCTATTTGGTGATTTTATACAGCTTCAGAAATTTATGTGGGGGATGAAAATAGTGAAGATTCTGGACCATTAATCTCCTAATCTCCATAGACTCTTGCTAATATAAATAAAATGGTCTAATCGTACACAAATCTCAAGTATTTAAGGGGTTTAAAGTTTCTACTATCCACTCACTCGTCCATCATTTAAAGTTGTTCTTCTATCTTTTTATCACATTTATTTATTTATTTTTTTTCAGTGAGTGCAAAACGTTGCTGTATTTGTGTTGCGTCTCTGATAGTGATGGTACTTCCCTTCTTCGCTATAGTGGTCGTTCTTCGATCACCCTGTCACGACTAGGCATTTTATTTTCTTTAATGTCTAAGTTTTTAGGTATTATTTTTGTCCTAAGTTCTCGTCAATATTTCTGCAGCGTATAAAGACAAATTTACTCTCTTTTATCTTTTCTCCCCCGTGTCTCCATGCAAACCGTTCTTACAGCGTTCGAAATAATAATAAAAAAGAATAACCGTTGCAGTAAAAGGTTTAGCATTTACGTCATTGTACAAAAATGTTTCCTCGGATATGTAGAAAAGATGTAAACAGTTTTCTTTTTCTTGGGCAATAAAACCATTTAAAAGAGAATGTAGCGCAAAAACAGTGATTTTATTTTTTATCTACTCGTGATTTTCTCTCGTACCATCTTCCCTAGAATTTCGTCTGAATAGTTGTGGGTGGTGGAATATTACTTCAAAATTACTCCAGCATTAAAAAATAAGCAAATATCTAAAGCTAAACTGAACGATTCCTCTCAGAACATTGATGTCCCAAAAAATTATTAGGATTTTAGACAATTCATTTCCGTGTACAGTAATTGTTTGTTTTTATTTTCATTTATATTTTTGGAAAGAGCATTCACATTCACATTCTCTTATTACTTGCCAAACATTCTTCCTTCCCTGTGTTTAACCCTTTGAGTACCATAACGCGTTTCCATATTCATTCGGCTTACTATTTGGTGATTTTAAACAGCTTCAGAGACTTATGTGGAGATTAAAATAGTGAAGAATGTGGTCATTAATCCTCTGACCTCCATAAACCTTCCTGTTGTCTATAGAATGGTCAAATCATACACAAATCTCAGGTAAAAATGTGTCCCAGTACTGAAGGGGTTAATTTCAGTGAAGTTCTATAAGGAGAGAGACGAGTTCGACATAAGACAACCAAAGACGTGCAGTACTTTTTTTTTTCTTCTTTTTTACCTGGTTTTTTTCCATTAATGTGAACTACAAACATGCGAAAAATAGCACACACACGCAGACACACACACGCAAACACACACACGCCGCTAATAGAACTAGCTACAACTGGCTTTTTTATATATGACCTATAGCGCCTGTACGCATACTTGAAGAGTGTATGTGGGAAGCACTGTTCAGCTTCCGCCCATTAGCAGGCAATTTTATTTATAGTGGTAGCCATATTAGGACCCATATCACCACCCAAGCGCATCTTTGGTGTAACCACCTAGAACCTGGGTATCATGGTGACATGTAAGTAACTTTAAACGACTCGACAAATGGCACAGCTTCAGAGCGGTATGTGGTGAGATTCAACCCAAAGCGTGGACTTCTGCCCTATCCCACGCTCACCACCTTATCCACTACGCCACTGCCTATGGTGTGTGTGTGTGTGTGTGTGTGTGTGTGCGTAGATAAGCAAGCACGAGTTCATGGATATTTCAATAACTTTGATTGGTTCACGTGCTTGGACTTTGACGAGAGAGAGAGAGAGAGAGAGAGAGAGAGAGAGAGAGAGAGAGAGAGAAACAAAAAATGACTGAGACAAAATGATAGACAGACAAAAAAAAAGGAAGAAAAAACTAAGCAATAAACGTGAAATGAAGATACAGTCTGACATATAAAAGCCTCAAGGTGCGTTTTGTTTTATCAGTCACGACACAAATCAAGAATCCATGAGTAGCACATGACCCAAGAACGCGGAGTGAAGCCATCATGCAGCCTGGAATTATTATCACTTTGACAGACAGGTCGCGTGTTGTTCTGCGACTTTTTATTACCCAAATGTGGAAGAGAAATGAGGGGATTATTTTTTTCCTTTTAATATCACAGGTAATTTGTTGAACTAATTCTTAAATTGGAGAGTTTTGATGACGATGATAGTAGTAATCATAGATGTAGTGATTGCCACCATTATGTAGTTTACTACATATATAATTGGTGGCTAACGGTCTTGTCTGTGCCTCTCTTAGACCGTTCTTAGAATCCGTGTCTACTCAACTTCTGCTACTGCAGTGTGCTGCCTTGCATCAGCACGCTGTTTTCGGTGAGCTGTTTGGGTGCCTTGGGCGCGACGTGCTTCCACCACGCATTCACTGCTCAGCCCACGCATCCCACCACTGACCACCAGTTATATAGTGGAGGGGTGACCACCATGGTCAGTAAAGTGTTGTGGGGAAGTTACTCAGTGGCTGGTGTGTTTGTGTGTGTAGCACAGCGGTAGCACTTATTAGTCCAAGGGAGCAATGCAAACACACTTGTAATGTCCAGCAGTGTATTAACACAAGCAGAGAAACAGGAAACAAACCTGTGACGAACGTAAATCAGTACGGTAGTCCGTACTTTACTACTGGTGACGCCAAGCCTGTGGGCTGAGCTCGGGAAACAATACTCCCACAATGCATTTAGGGATATGTACGAACTTGTAAATGAATACATAATAATTAATAATACAACAGTAATGTAATAATAATAATAATAATAATAATAATAATAATAATAATAATAATAATTACAATAATAATAATGGTAATAATAATAATAACAATAATGATAACAAAGATAAGAGTAATGTGTGGGGGTGAGTTACCACAATACCGTAACACTATTGCTGATGATAATGGTAATAATAAAAAGTAATGATGATGATAATAGTAATAATAATAATAATAATAATAATTATAATAATAATAATAATAATAATAATAATAATAATAATAATAATAATAATAATAATAATAATGATAATAGAGACATTAAGATATTTTCCTAGTCAAGTATTTGTTGCCGTAACGGAAAAACATCAGAAAATAAAATAAACAAATGCATAAATCATCTTTTTCACATTTCAATGCTAGACTAAGAATTTTTCCTTTTAATTACGGCTTTTCCTTCAGCATTCTTTTTCTCATTTAATTTACTTATTTTTGTCTTTTTTATCTATTTACTCTCACTTATTGTTTTTGTTGCTGTTGTTTTAATACTGTTCTGATTTCCTCTCACAGAAAAGGTCAAGCTCTGCATTTACCTCCTCTCATTTCCTGTTTATTCTCACTTATTGTTTTTGTTGTCGTTGTTGTTGTTATTGTTTTATCTTGATCAGAACTCCTCAGATAAGGTCAAGTTTTTGTATTTCCCTCCTCTCATCTCCTGCACGCTTAGACATTAGCTCCCAGAATTATTACGAGTCATGTATTGAGCTCATCCATAATTGTGCTTTGGTGTCCCCTCCTTATTTTTTCCTTTCTCCACTGATACTGAAGTTATAGCAATACATTATGAAGTTATAGCAATACATTATGAAGTTATAGCAATACATTATGAAGTTATAGCAATACAATAGAAGCATTTATACATTTTCTACAGATTTTTTTTACATTTATTTTTTTTTCATTCTGTTGTTTATTCACTTCCATTTTTATTACATTTTACATTTTTTCTCCGAATTTTTTAACATCAATTTTTTTTTCTTTTACATTTTGTTGTTTATTTATTTGTATTCTTTTTTTTTTTTTTTTTTTTACATTCATGGTGCAAGTTTACACACAGTTGACACGTTTACTTCAGGACTCGTATCAGCTAACACTCCTCAGCTGCACCCATAAAATACAGAACTCAACACTCCTGCCGATCACTAACTAAACTTAACGGTCTGAACGGTTTGCTGGAAGAAACGGCGTCCAGATTACAAGGTTTCGAAATTTATGATATTGCTTTGCTTCACGAACTCCTTACTATTTCGCTCCACGTGGCTTGGAAATTCGTGGGAGGGAATTTTGGCGATGCAGGGTTTGCGGGGACAAGGAGTAACCCTCACTGCCTTTACTATTTCATAAGGTGTGGCGTGAGGGTTCAAGCGAGTGAATGTTGGCGATGCAGGGTGTATGGAGACAAGGAGTAACGCTCACTACCTTTACTGTTTCATTAGGCGTGGCGTGAGCGTTCAAGCGAGTGAATTTTGGCGATGCAGAGCTTGCTGGGACAAGGAGTAACCCTCTCTGCCTTTACTGTTTCATTAGGATTCAAGCGAGTGAATTTTGGGGATGCAGAGCGTACGGAGACAAAGAATAACCCTCACTACTTTAATATTTCATTAGGCCTGGCGTGAAGGTTCAAGAGGGTGAGTTAACCGTTTCACTGCTACTTGGCGCAACTTTCTCAAATTGTTAAGCACTCTGAGACGTGTTCTTTATGTTCCTCAGCCACTTCCAAGCATTGCACTGTCCAGAAATTGCCTAGTGTACTCTTTTCTTAATTCTCACTCTCTTGTACGTGATTATAAAGATTCCATACATTGTTCTTAGTGTTGTGAATTGCTGTATATTGCAGTGAAAGAGCTGAGATGATGCAGGCTTAGGGAGACGTGGAATAACTCTCACACCTTCACTTCTACTGTAGGTACAAACACTGCTACCATTACCCTCAGCATTATTCCTTCAGGAGCGCTGCGGTTCAAATATATCCTTGTAACCAGACGGGACAGTAGTTAAATGAGTAGAGAGTTACCTGCGTGAAGTGCCTCCCTCCTGCTGCTGCCCTGCCTCCCTTGACGCCGGCAGAGAGGCAGTGGGAGTGGCAGGGAGTCACAAGCCACCTGGAGACGTGTGACACCTGTTTGAACTCCGCTTGTGCTCTGACGGACTTTCAATTAACCGTCACACTAATCACTCTGGCAGCGGCATTCATTCATTCACTCACTTGATTAATTAATTGTTTTTTTCTCTCTCTTTTTTTCTTTTTACTACGCCGCTGCATCGGATTTTTAACTTCTCAATCTTTGTTTTGGTTTTAATTAAGTTTTGATTAACCCTCGCTTAGGTCGCAAGTGTTGGCATGCAGAGGACTCAGTTTTGCTGCCAGTGTGTGTCGTGCGCTGAACCAAGACTTTGAAAGATTAATGTAAAATGTTAGGTAATTGTAAGATCTTAGGTTTGTATTCCACACCCTTCAGGATCACGCTTTCCCCACGCACGCCCACCTGATGAAGCCACACGCCACATCAAGCACGTAATTTCATACCTGTGCCCCTTTCTATCCTCTCCCCATCCCTCCCTCCCCGTGTAGTTACGTGCTGAGGCAAGACCTGAGGGGCTGTGGAGCGCTGAGGATATGAATATTTCAAACAGAAGACCAAGAAAAATGTATGGTCTCTTTTTGTGTTCCTGTCGCTCCGCTGCTCCCCGAGAATGTTAGAAAAAGGAGGTAAATTATTCCTTAGACCTTCCCGTATCCAAACATTCAATTACCAGCTCTGATCATTAGGAGTGTTGGGGAGAAGAAGAAATAGTAGTAGTAGTAGTAGTAGTAGTAGAGGTGGCAGAAGAAGTAGTAGTAGTAGGAGTAGAAATAGAAGAAGAAGTAGAAGTAGTAGTAGTAGTAGTAGTAGTAGTAGTAGTAGTAGAAGTAGAAGTAGAAGAAGAAGAAGTGGTAGTAGTAGATGTAGAAGAAGACGTAGTAGTAGTAGTAGTAGCAGTAGAATAGATAAATAGAAATACAGGCCACAACAGTCTTTACGGACCCTACAAGGTGACCTGCCCTAAGATTATTTTGTTGTTAGAAGAAGAAAAGGATAACAAAGAGAAGAAGAAGAAGAAGAAGAAGAAGAAGAAGAAGAAGAAGAAGAAGAGCAAGAAGAAAAAGAAGAAGAAGAGTAAGAAGAAGAAGAAGAAGAGCAAGAAGAAGAAGGAGGAGGAGGAAGGGAAGTAGTAAGGAGAAGAAAGAGAATAATAATAAGCAGAAAAGGAGGAAGAGGAACAGAGGTATAGAAGGAGAAACAGGAATTAAGCGTTATTTTTTTTAAGCCACCTAAAACGATCCAAGAGAAGATATACCAGCTACACGTTTACTTGCTCAGACATATTCAAAAAGTGGGAAAAAGCAGTAGAATAAAAGCATCATTTGTAAACTACCAAAGAGTGTTAAAGAAAGAAAAATATGGCCTCTCCATCTTCCCCATAACATGCGAACTTTTAAAATGCCGTTACCAGTTTCTAGGAATGAAGGAAGGAAAGAAAAAAATAGAGAAAAAAAAAGAAGTGCGTTGTTGGTACGATATTGATGTTAAAAGAGAAAAAAAAATGGAAATCTTTACGTATACTTGTATCTGAATGTCACGACTTATACACAGGAATGAGTGTGTACAATAGATAGAAGGAAGGAGTTTGTACGATATTAATGTTAGGGAAAAAAACATGTGTACATCTTTACTTATACTGATATCGTAATCCCTTCAATACTGGTTCACATTTTTACCTTGAGAATTGTGTACGATTAGACCACTTTATTGACATTAGGGAGGGTCTATGGAGGTCAGAAGATTAATTAATGGCAACAGTCTTCACTATTCTAGTCCCCCTACATAAGTTTCTGAAGTTGTATAAAATCGTCAAATAATAAGCAGAATGAGTATGGAAATGTGTCATGGTACTGTCAATGTCACTGTTATTAGGTAGGAATAAATGTGTGTATTGTCTTACGTAAATAAATCTCATATACACGCGTCAGGTATGAGACTGTTGGTTTAATGGTTTAATGCATGATTTAATACGCTGGAAAATATACTGTACTATTTTCTTTTGTATTTTTCCCGTTATTGTTTGTAATTTGTCCTTTTTCTGTCATTTTTTTCCTTCACGTTGCTGTCAATACTTATTTCTTCATCCTATTTTCAAGTTTTATTTTTTTTTATTATTTTTTTTTTCGTATTGGCCTTCATACTTATTCTCTGTGCTTTTCTTCATCTTTATTATCATTTTAGTCATATTTTCTTCAGTTTTTGCCTGTTTCTGTCTTTATTTCAGTTTCACTATTCTTATTCTCTTTTCATAATTATGATTTCCAATGCTTTTTTGTTGCAGTTCCGTTTTCAATATTCCTTTTACTCTTTTCATTTTTAAACTTACACTCTGCTCAATCATGCAACTAGAACACCATCACCACACAGTTAAACAATAAGAATTCAATATTTGTTTCTGTTCATAAATATTTGATAATAACCTCTTCAGTGCTATGACGGGTTTTCATATCCATTCTGCTTACTATTGGGGAATTTTATACAGCCTCAGAAACTTAGGTAGAGATTGAAATAGTAAAAATCCTGCTCATTGACCTTCTGACCTCCATAAACCCTTGCTAAAGTACACAAAATCGTCCAATCACACTGAAACTCATGGCAGAAATACGTCCCAGTAATGAAGGGGTTAAGCACCACATAAATCTAAGACACGAGGAACTGATGTGCTATTCAGTGCTCCTTCCCATTAGATATTTACTTTTCGGTCAGCACTTCCCTACGAGACCCAGTGGTTAGTGAATCATGGTATGCACAGGTGAGAGTGATTCGGAAGTTCCCAGGTACAGAGAGGGAAGAGGGAAGGTTGGGAAGAACTGAGGTAAATACGTTAGGAATAGGAGAAAAAAATAGATGTGAGAGGTTAAATTAGGTAAATGTGTATGTAGGTAATTGGATTGAATGGGAGAAAAAGTTAGGAAAAGGGGAAATTGATATATAGGAAGGAAAGAAATATATGTGGGAGGTTGGGTTAGGTTTATTGAATGTGCGTAGAGGTTAGGAAAAGAAGAAATAAAAACGTAGGAAGGGAAGGAAGAAATAGTGGGAGGTTAGGTTAAGTTAGATTAGGGTAAGTTAATGTATGAAGGTAATTAGACTAAATGCGAGTAGAGGTCAGGAAAAATTAAACTGAATACGTAGGAATGGAAAAAAAAAGAAATAGACAAGGGGGGGGTTAGGTAAGGTTAGATTACTGTGTGTTAAGATAATTAGATAAGCAAGAACTTATCTTTTATTCTCTGGAACCAAACAATTCTACATTTCTGCCTCTTGGAGTAGTAAATAATCAGTTCCTTGTATTTCTGGAAACTGACGATCACAAACAATTCTTAGTGGCTTTTTGGATTAGTAAATAAATTGTCCCGTTGTATTTTTTAGTTGTTCGATGCTCACAAACAACTAGCGACTCCTTGGAACGGTAAACTGTCTCTTTCTTGTGTTTTCGAAGGATTAGATAATAAAAAAAAAACTTTAATGTCTTTTCGGAATGGTAAATAGTCTTTCCATTGTGTTTCTCGAGCCTTAAATAGTCACATACAGAAATTGGCTCCTTAGAATAATAAATTGCCTCTTCCTTGTATTTCTAATGCCTTAGGTAATCTGACAGCAACTTTAATGACCTTTTGGAGTGGTAAATAATCTGTCCATTGTGTTTCTCAAGTCTTAAATAGTCGCACACAGATTGGTTCCAAGGAATGGTAAACTGTTGGTTCTTTATATATCTGAAGGCTTAAATAACGAAAAACAACTCTAGTGACATCTTGAAGTGGTAAATAGCTTGCCCTGTGTTTTTCGACCCTTAAATGGTCACACACATAAATTGGCTCCTTAGAATGGTAAATTGTTGGTTCCTTGTATTCCTGAAGGCTTAGATAATCAAATACAACTTTAGTGGCTTCTTGGAGTGGTAAATAGTATGTCCCTTGTGTTTCTCTAGCCTTAAATGGTCACACACAGAAACTGCCTCCTTTGAATAGTAAATTAGCCTCTCCTTTTATTTCTAAAGCCTTATATAATCAGAAAACAACTCTAATGACTTCTTGGATTGATGAATAGTTTGTCCCTTATGTTTCTGGAGGCTTAAAATGGTGAAACACATAGACTGGCTCTTCGGAACGATAAATTGTCGGTTCCTTATATCTCTGTAGGTTAGATAATCGAAAAAACAGCTTTAGTGACATCTTCAAGTGATACACAGCCTGTCCCTTGTGTGTCTCGAGCTTTCAATAGTCACACACAGGAATTGGTGACGCATTAAGGTTTTTTTTTATTCATCTATTCTCAGAGACTCATATCGTCCCCCACGTGTAATTGCCGAGGGTTGATGAGAAGCATGTTGATATCTTCAGACACGAGGCAATGGAGTGACGTGTGAAAAAAAGGCCATCCTCATGCAAAACTCGAATTCACGTCACCTGGACCCCTGTTGTATGTCCCGCCGCTGATCACATTCATCCATCGCCTTTCCTTTGATGTGTGTATGCGTGTTGGTGTGTACCTGTATGTGTGTGTGTGTGTGTGTTGGTATACGTATCCGCACATCATACACGAGGCTCTCTTGATACTAAAGACTACGTATGATACAAGAAAACCTGCGTAAATAGTAGATTATGTTTAGGTTATGCATTATGCATGTCATGGGCTACGTACTATGATAAAAAGAAGTATCGGTATGTGTGGGAAACGTTATGACTGTACAGAACGAAGGAAACGAAAACATGCGAGACCAGCTGTTGACTGAATTTTTTTTTTATATTCACTGGACTCAAATGCACTGTTACTTTTTTCAACCCACAGTACATAATATAAAACATGCAATTCAGGACTCGCACACGACAGACGCTTCATGTGCTACTTCATAAGCTACACGCATTTTTTTTCCAGCAATTTTCCTCGTTTAACCTCAAAAGTTGTAGGTTGTCTTGGAAAACTAAGAACACAGGAGACAAAACAGAGATGAGATAGAACAGAGAACGACACAGAACGGAAACAAAACACGGAGAGTACAAAACGAAGGCGAAAAATAAATGAAAAGACATGAAAAAAAGAAAAAAATGGAACTAGTTAGAATTAAAAAAACAAATAACATGAACTTTTGCACATTTCTAATTAATTATCACTGAAAATGTACATTATAAGAGGCAGCATATTCGTAGTAAACAATAATTAAAAAAAAAAAGAACAAGAGGAAGAAGAAAAAAAAAAGGAGAATTGTGCCCTTCACCCAAAACGTGTTACAAATCAATAATGCAAACGCTGGCACTCCAATAGTGTCTTTTTTGCTATTACTCGTTCGCATGACGACTGGGAGAGGGAAAAAACGTTAATGGAAAACTGGAGACATACAAGTGGTGGTGGTGGTGGTGGTGGTAATGGTGGTGGTGCTAGTTATGGGGATTGTGGTAATGGTACTGGTTGCCATGATAGTGGTGATGGTAGCATAGATGATGGTGATGGTAATAGTAGTGGTGATGGTGTTGGTGGTTAGTGACGGCGGTGGTGCTGGTTTTATATTGAGGATTAAAATAAAGTTGACGTCACAAAGGCTTGAAATAATAATAATAATAATAATAATAATAATAATAATAATAATAATAATAATAATGATAATAACAACAACAATAAGAAGTAGAACAAGAACAAGAACACGAATCCAGGACAATAACAAGAAAAACAAGAACAAGAACAACGATAAGAGCAATAACATCAAACCAAAGCGGTAAAAAGAAATACATGCATAAAAAATTAGCCAAAATATGAAGGTGCAGGTGATGATGATGATGGTGGTGGTGGTGGTGATGGAGATGGTGAGATCCGATACCCTCAAAAAAAAAAAAAAATGACGATAATGCAAGTCCAAAAGATTTCTTCATAATAAATAATAAATGTGGGTGATCAAGTAATATGATGATAAAAAAAATAATAAAATCAAAACTCCACAATATTAAGAAGTTACGTCATCATTTCGTATTAGGAGCTTTAGTTAAACGCTTCTATTTTCAGCGATGAGAAGATCAGGTACGATATTCAGCGATGTATTGTACGATGCATTTAGGAAACCGTAGAGATCGTATGTTGAGGAG
>NC_059279.1:14691940-14706940 GCF_017591435.1 Portunus trituberculatus | reverse complement strand
AGAGAAATTCCTAACATTTCTTTAAAAACAATAGCAGCAGCAGTACCAACAATAGTAGTAGTAGTAGTAGTAGTAGTAGTAGTAGTAGTAGTAGTAGAGAGAGAGAGAGAGAGAGAGAGAGAGAGAGAGAGAGAGAGAGAGAGAGAGGTACCGTGGCCTTGCAAGCTTTATTGATTTCACTATAATGGAGAATAATTCAGAGGGCCGGGCCGAGGGGGGTGCCGCAGCGGGTCGAGGGGGGCGCCGCACCTCGTAATAAGAGAACGATATTGTGGTGTGAGTGATGGGCGGTGTGAGTCAGTGGGTCAGGACTGCGGCGGCGGGGTGGCGGGGTGCACTGACTGGGCAGGCTCCGATATAAAGCAGTTAGTGTCAATAATGGTCGTTTTCTACCACACAAAAATCATGACACAGAGAGTAATATTGGGTGAACTATATCAAAAGTTGAGTCGCGGCGTGTGACCCGTCGTGTTGTGAATGGGTGGTGTTTTATGACGTGTGTGTACTGTGGTGGTGCAGAGTGTGGCTGTTTGGGGCGAGATGGAGGTTGTTTTAGTGGTTTTGTTGCCTTTTGTTACTTACGACTGGAGAAAACTTGTAACGGGTTTATTTGTTTGTCTTTGAAATAACGGTGAAATATTGTATGAAATTAAGCTATATTAGGTCAAATTAAGACTTTTCATTAGTCTTTGTTGTTAATTTATTACTAACGAATGAAGAAAACAAGTATCAGCATTATCTTTCTTTTAATGTAATGCTGAGTATACAAAATCGGACAATATGAGTAGACTTTATATATATATATATATATATATATATATATATATATATATATATATATATATATATATATATATATATATATATATATATATATATATATATATATATATATATATATATATATATATATTTGCCAGTCCTCCTCTCTTTCATTTAAAAAGAAAATGCTAAAATCAACACTTTTCATTTATTTCCTTGCCTCTTTACTACCAAATCCTAAATAAAACTATAGCTACAAGTTTATTCGTTATGATTAATATAAACTTATTTTCTTAAATGTACTGTTGTGATATATATATATATATATATATATATATATATATATATATATATATATATATATATATATATATATATATATATATATATAATCTGTAAGTAATTATGTACTTTAATCTAAGTTTGTTTGGTGTATAATCTATTTTTGTATAACATTCAACTTATGCAAGAAGTTACAAGCTTATACTAGTATTTGAGATTATCATACTTATTAAATATAGAGTTATGATTACGTTGGGTAAAAATTATGTATGTTGTATTCCTTCTCTCTCTCTCTCTCTCTCTCTCTCTCTCTCTCTCTCTCTCTCTCTCCAGATATGAAGGGCTTTTCGCATTTAGATAATTAACCTTACTTTCCTTAGTCCTTACATTTTGTTCTCAATTCGTACACTTGACTGGAAAAGTAAGATAGTTATATAAATATGTAGAATCATTTGGTTAATTCTATCGGCTCTGTAAGGAGACTGGCAACTGAGTGGGCCTTTCTCCTTTATAATTTTGTTGCCCTTGGCCAGTCATCCCCTCTTCCATTAAAAAGTAAAAAAAAAAAAAAAAATCCTTGCTAAACTGTCACTCTTGTTCATCTTGACACCTTCCATTACAACGTATCAAACAATTACTATAATCTCGATAGTGTCCTTGAAAACCCACCCTTTAACTCCTTCAGTACTGAGGCACATTTTTACCTTGATTTTTAATATGATTACATTGTTTTATTTGCTTTAGGAAGGATCTATGAAGGTCAAAAGATTAATGGCGAGGGTCTTTACTGTTCTAATCCTAACATATGTTTCTGAAGCTGTGTAAAATCGCTTAAAATAAAAACTAAAATGAATATGGAAATGCGGCATGGTATTGAAGGGGTTAAAAAAAAAAAAAAAAACAGAAGATCCAAACCAACTATCATTAGCATCACGAAATAAAAACACGTTGAAAATAAAATAAAAAATAATAATAAAAAGAAGAGAAAAAAAAACTACAAACAGCTTCCAGTAGTACGTATTATAAAAAAAAATAGATAAATAAATAAATATTGGAGATAGATAAGACGACGCTGGAGCACTTCAGAAAACAGACCTTATTTACTTTCCTATACCGCCGTGCTCTCAAGTTTCCCGAGGCTCGTAAACAAAACAGAGGAAAACAGTAACGAAAGACAAAGATCCATTTCGAAGCGTTTGCACAATTTACCATTCAGGTTTTCCCACGTCGAAGGAGAGGAGGGAGAGAGGGAGTGTGTGTGTGCGTGTGTGTCTGTCCATTGAGTGTCCGGGTAGCTGGTAGGGTTGAGGAGCGAGGGGTGGTGGGTTGGCAGGGGGCAGGGGTGTCTACAGGGGCAGCATGTCCTCTTCCTCGCTGTATTCCTGCAGGGGCGAGCGCCGTGGGAGGAAAGAAAGTGGTTATAAGAACTCTTCCTTGACGATCGGAATGTTTTTATTTGGAGTGTCTGTGTGTGTGTGTGTGTGTGTGTGTGTGTGTGTGTGTGTGTGTGTGTGTGTGTGTGTGTGTGTGTGTGTGTGTGTGTGTGTGTGTGTGTGTGTGTGTGTGTGTGTGTGTGTGTGTGTGTGTATCATTTAAGCATCAATCTATCTATTCTATATGTCAATCTATCTATCTATCTATCTATTTTTATCTTTTTATTATATTTTCAGTCATTCATCCATCTATCTATGCTTGTCTACCTATCTATCTATGTATCTATCTATCTATCCACCTATATATATCTATCTATCTATTTTATCTATCCATTCATTTATCTGCTTATGTATGTATGTATCTATTTATCTATCTATCTATCTGTATGTGTGTGTGTGTGTGTGTGTGTGTGTGTGTGTGTGTGTGTGTGTGTGTGTGTGTGTGTGTGTGTGTGTGTGTGTGTGTGTGTGTGTATACCCTACGCGTGCTTCTTCTCTACACACACCTTACTGAAGCCGACGATGACGGTGGTGGTGGGGCAGGAGGAGGCCGTGAGGAGGAGGCGGGCATTGCGGGCGGCCTGCTCACAAACTGCGTACTGGGGTTCCTTCGGGTAGCAGGGAGTGAGGCGGAAGTAAATGTACATCTCGTCAGGACAGATACCCTTGTTACGCTGAGTCTAGGCGGGGAGAAGGGAGAAGGGAAGCAGGAGTGAGAGACAAGACAGAAAGGTGTATCGGTGCTTTGCTTTTACCACTAAATTCTAAACCACATTCGCGTCAGTCCATCACTATATTCAAAAGGTTCTTCTTAATGCTTCACGTGTTTTCAAGGACGTCTTTTTATGATTCTAGTGACAAATTAACAAGATTTCTACTGTAATAACAGGAGAAACACCCTTGAGAACCCGGTTAATCATCTCTCTGGCCTTTGAAAATAGTGGTGGCGAGAGACCAAAGCGTTTCTGAACACTGGCCGCTGTTTGCATCACGTTAGCCTACCATTGATCGAACCATGAGCGGCAGGGAGTACTTGAGAAAGGCCCACTCGCTGTAACTCTCCACCTTGTTCCCGTCCACGGTGCCGACCACCGCCAGCACCAGCTTGTGGAAGTCCTCGTGGCTCTTGAAGGAGATTTCTTCTTCTCCTGCTGGAAAAACTCCTCTACACTCCACGCCTGAGAGAAGAGGACCAAAAACACTTTAGATCAGAGTTGTTCATTTTCTCTTGCTTGCATTCGAGAGAAGAGAATAGAAGCGAGAGAAAGACGAAAGTCTTGTGCACTGAGGCCACGAGACAAAGGGAGACATGTAGTTAACAAGATGAGGAGAGCAGTTGACATGAAAATAGTGGTAGAAGATAGCAAGAAAAGAACATTGTGGCGGTGAAAAGGAGCTGAAGACAGTCAATTAGAAGAGAGGAGTTGATAAAATGAAGCGCTTTTTATTCCACCCTGTTTGAAGTAACAATATGACTGGAATCCCTTTATACATGTGAAGTATACTCCATACATGGGAGGATAGGGTTCCTGTACAGAGTAAGGAATTATTGGGATGAGAAAAAAAGTGACGTAGAGAAGTTAGAACGACTAACTTCATAAAGTCTATTTTCGCTAGAGATGAAATGTGAAGGTTCCAGTTTAGATTAGTTTAGATTATAAGCAAAGGACAGAGTGAGGATGTTCAGTGTAGAAGAGGGTGACAGTTGCTTGTCATTGAAGAAGAGGGGACAGTTGTCTGGAAAGCTGTGTCGAGTTGATAGATGGAGGAATTGATTGTTTGAGGCAGTGATCAATACCAAGCTTGCTTTGCCCTAATCAGAAATTTGAAAGAGATCAGAAGACAGGCGCTCAGTGGTAATCGTTATTGCTTTTCTTATCTCATTTCTATTTTTTTATTGTAACTCCACGTTTATTTTTTGCTCGCTTTATATATTTTCCTATTGTCTTACTGTTTTGTATTGCATTCCATTATACACTTTTTTTTTTTTTTTAAGTTTAGTTTGATTTCTTGATATTTGTTTTCCTCACAGAACGCGTTATCTCCCTCATTAATTCAGTCTTTTATCTATGTATTTATTATTCATTTTTTTCATTTATTTATCTATTTATTATTCTTTTCTTACTTCAACATTTTCGTCTTATATTGATTTATTCGATTTTGCATTGCTTTCTATTCCTTTATTGTGTTAAAAATTATTGCTAATATTTATTGTTACCTGTTGCTGCCTTTTCTATTGATTTATTGATTTATTTTATTTATACGTTTCTCTCTATTATTTGGTTTTAGTTGAGTCTCCGTTGACTTTTGATACTTTCGTCTTGTTATTACTTTCTTTTGTTGCTTTTCTTTATTTTCATATTTTTAATTCCTTGTTGTTTTTTTCATTTGTTTCAAGTTTGTTTTTAGTATTTCTTTTCTTTCTTTCATGCTTTCATTCTGTTTCACTTGAGATTTATTTGACCTTAATACTTGTCACTCTTATTTATTCATCTTATTTTGTTGATTTTCTTTTTATTTTAGTTTTTATTCCATTTTAATTCAGTTTTGTTTACATTTTACTTGTTATTACTTATTATTAACTTTTCCTCTATTTGTTTCAGTTTAACACTTACAAGTATTGCTAATTACAGCTTGTTAGTGTTTTTTATATATTTTTTCTTTTTTTGCTTTCATATCTTTATTTTGAACTCTTTTTATTCGTTTTAGTTCAATTTTACTTACTTTTGTTATTCTATTTATTCATTCTTATTTCTTTTTACTTAATTTTTTTTTGTATCTCTTGGTCATAACTATTTACTACTGCTTTTCTATACTTCTTCCGTTTTGATCATTCTATCTATTTATTTATTTCCTTCTTATTCTGCATTTTCTCTTTTCTTTATTTGATTTTTATTGATTTTCTTTCCCTTTACTCTGTTCTTATTCTTAGTCTAGATCTTTTTTTTTTTTTTTTTTCCTTTTGTTTAGTCTACATTTTTTTTCTTTTGCCTTTTTATTGTCTTATCTATTTTTTTTTCGTTCGTTTAGTCTACATCTTTTGTCTTTTCTTCTTTTTATCTATTTTTTGTCGTTTTATTTTTTTTTTTTTTTCGTTTGTTCTTTTCGTCTAAGTTTTGTTGATATTTCTTCTTTTATTTTGTCTAGATCAATTTTCTCGTCTTTTTATTCTTTTTTATTTTTTTCTTATTTATCTTTATTTTCATTTCATTTATATATTTTTTTTTTTTTTTTTGTCTACATTTATTTTTTGCCTTGATTTTATTTTTTTATTTTTTTTCGTTTGTTTAGACTACATTTTTTTCCTTTTTCTTCTTTTGTTTCGTTTTTTTTTGTCTACATTTTATTCATTTTTCTTTTTATTCTTTTCATCTAATTTCTGTTGATATTTTTTCCTTTATTTAATTTCCATCAATTTTTTTATATTTTTATTCTTTTTATTTGATTTGTATTTTCTTCCTTTTTATTCTTTTTTTATAGATTTTTCTTTATTTAGTCTACATTTTTTGTCCTTTATTATTTTTGTTTTTTATTTCATAGATTTTTTTTCCTTAATTTAGTCTACGTCTATTTTCTTGTCTTTTATTATTTTTTTTTTATTTCTATAGTTTTTATTTCCTTTAATCAGTCTAAATCTACTTTTTTTTCTCTTTTTATTATTTTTTCCTTTATTTAAATTACTTTTTTTTTGCTTTTTATTTTTTTTATTCATTTTCTATAGATTTTTTTTTTTTCCACTTCGTTGTGTCAGGGCATTCCGAGTCATCAGCAGACCTTATCACTACTTAATCACTAATACTTATACTTATTACTACTTAATGCTACTTTTTTTCCTTACTACTAATTATTACTACGTTTTTTCTATTTTTTCAATTTTTTTTTTTTTTTTTTATGAGCTTAGAGTTACAGTGGTGGAGGAGGGAGGGGAGGCAGGTAGGGGTGGAAAGGGGAAAAATAAAGTGTTTACCTTTTCTTTTTTTCTTTTTTTCATTTTAGCCTTTTTTTTTCAGTTCACTCTTAATATTTACTAGTTTTTTTTATTTATTCATATTTTTTGTTATTTTATTTTCTATTTATTTTTTTTCATTTATTTAATTTTTTCTATTTTTATTTTCATTTTTATTTATTTATTTTTCTTGTTTTTATCAACTTAGGTAGGTAGCAACGCCATTCTAACTACGTGCTCTACCTACGATGGTGGAGGAGGGAGGTGCCGGCAGGGGAAATGGAAAGTGGAAAAATAAAGTCCTTCTTTTTCTGTCAAAATAATGTTTACCTTTCCTCTTTTTTTTTGTTTTTTTTTTTCTTAATATTTTATCCTTTTTTTTACTTGTCCTCATTTTTTTTTTCTATTTGTTTATTTCTTTTTTTATTTATTTTGATATTTGATCAGCTTAATGTTACAAGTAGCGGCGCCATTCTAAGTACACATTCTACCTACTGTGGTGGAGGGGGGAGGTATCGGCAGGTAGGGGTGGAAAGTGAGGAAAAAAGCATCTTCATTTCTGTCAAAATAATTTTTACCTTTATTTTTTTTTCGTTTTAGTTTTTTTATCTATTTTTAAAAATTACCACTATTTTTAACTTATTCATCTTTTTTTTTCTATTTGTTTATTTATTTATTTTTTTTTTTATCAACTTAAGGTTAAAGGTAGCGGCGCCACTCTAACAACGTGTTTTACCTACTGTGCTGGAGGAAGGAGGTGGCGGAAGGTAGGAGTGGAAAGGAAAAAAAATTGTGTTTTCATTTCTGTCAAAATACATGTAGAAAGGATTTCAGTGACCACGAAGCTCATTGTAGTGAACACAATGCTATGTGAAGGTATTTCTTAACAGTGACAAAAGTAATGTAGTGACGATGTTGACGAGAAGGAGAGTCTGAGGTGTAGTAAAGTTTAATAGGTAATCCGACATGAGGTGTGATCTGAGACACACCTTCACATTGCATTGTGTCCACTGCAACACTGAGCTTCCTGTTCATTGGAATCTTCTTTACATCTGTATTGTCAAGAATGAAAATACCATATTTTCCACTTTCCACCCATACCTGATAAACTAAAACGAAACAAAAAGGAAAAAATAAAGAAAAAGAAGCAAAATAGTAATAAATATTAATAAACAGGAGTAAATAAAGCTGATTGAAATCGGAATATAAAAAAGTTAAATACACTAAGAAAGATTAGTAACAAAAAAAATGGTGAGTAATTTAGAGCAAAAACAATAAATATAAAAACGAAATAAAAAGAAATTAAAAATAAAAAAAGCCATAAGAATAATAGATAGCGATAATTGATGTAAATGAATATTATGAGTAAAATGAATAACTAAAATGAAACTTTTAAAAATGTTAGAAATAGAGATAAAAAAAATGGTACTAGTAATAGATAATAAGTGATAGTAAGCCAAACTGAAGCGAAATTAGAAATAACAAACTATAAATCAAAAGCAGTGTAAGTAGTTTGTGTCTCGTGAGTCCAAAACCTGAGACCTTTTAGTGTCACTCACTGCTTGTTTCTTACTCTCACTCTACAATTACAAGTTCGTCTCTACCTAACCTAACCTAACCTAACCTAACATAACCTTAATCTAATCTAAAGTAACCTAACCTAACCTAACCTAACCGTAAACTTATCTAACCTAACCAAACCTTAACCTCAAACTAACCTAATGTAACCTAACCTAACCTAACCTAACCGTAAATTTATCTCACCTAACCTAACATAACATTAATCTAAAGTAACCTAACCTAACCTTAACCTAATCTTATCTAACCTAACCTAACCTAACCTTAACCTAATCTTATCTAACCTAACCTAACATAACTTAACTTGACTCCCGCCATTTCAATAAAACTTCTGACTTTCATTTCCTTCTGCATGTCGCCTTTAGTCTAATACAATGAATCCCTCGTGATACACTGTCTAACTCGTTTTTAGAGACTAGAAATGTAAAAACCGTTCGCATTATTTACTGTTCGTCTCTTTCTCTCTGGAATCTAACATAATCATACGAGCGTTGCAAAAGTAAAACGTAAATTGATATGAGAGGAAAGGAAACAGCAAATCTCAACATAATCTCAACCCTGGAACTCCCTACCTGCTTTTGTATTTCCATCTACCTATGACCTGAATTCATTTAATCACTTCAGTACAAGGGACGCATTTCTTATTTTGAGGTTTGGGTGACTAGACGATTTTATTTACTTTAGGAAGGGTCTATGGAGGTCAGAAGATTAATGGCTACAGCCCTCACTATTCTAATTCCCCACATCAGTTTCTGCAGCTGTATAAAATCACCAAATAATAACCAGAATGAATATGAAAACGTGTCATGTTATTGAAGATTTTCAGAGAGAGGTTTCAAGACATTTATCCTATTCTTTTGACTAACTTTCTTGGACCTGCTCGGGACCTGGCATCAAAGTTGGCCTTTATGTTTAATAGTTTTTGTTACCCTTGACCACACTTTCCCTTACTATTTTCTGTATTTCATTAACTTTTCTTTTTACTGTCCAACCTCTTATTTTCTCCCCCCCATTGTCTAACATTATTGGATTGATTAGATTCCCTTTAACATGAGGAAATTAATAATAATCACACAAGTACAACCAAAATAGCACGTGTCTTGATATGAGAGGCAAGGAAGCAACATCACACTTCCTACCGCCTGGAAAGATGCCACGAGAGAGACCTAATATTCCCTGTACTTTATTGCATCGAACGGTTTTCACTTTTCTGGCCAAACGACTCTATAGTTTTTCGTTTAAATTTGCGTTGCGATCATTACATCGATCAGGAAGAGGTTAGTGCTTAGGGACACACACTTGATGTTCCTCCGGTGCTGCTGCCTCCACCTTCACTTGTCGTTAGGTGCTCGCCGTGTGCTGCAGAGTGTTTCCTTTGTGTTAGACTTTACCCTCACGTTTTTACTTCCATGATCCATTGTTATATAGCAGCAGTGAGTCAGTTTGAATTGTATAAGTGGCATAGATATTATGACACGCTTTTCTTTCGTTGGAGTGAGCTTAAGCGATTTTACTGAGTCTGAACGTAACTACGGGCACTTTTGAGAGACATCACTCCTGCTGCCACTGATGTCTTGCAAAACTCTAAACTTGTAGTGTTTCATTATGTTTGAGAAAAGTCACGGACGTTAAGTGGTTTATAGATTTAGATATACGGTAGAACATAACACTTCTTTCATACTCCAATTAATTATTAAAGACGTTTTTTTAGAAAGTATGTTTTAGTAATGATTGAATGTAGTGTTATGTCTTATTTAAAACGTTCCATTCTGATATATGTGTTGTACGAGATTCACTCACTCACAAACGTAACCTTTTCACCGCCACGGACTTCCCTTAAAGTTCACAACGCTGTAGAAAATGGTTTATATAGAAAGTCAGAAATAAAAAGAGAGTCAATTTTGTCCTTTGTAGGTTGCAGAAATATCTATTTAACTTGCAGCCATTTTACTTATGTCATCATATTAACTCACAGGCTAGAGAAGTTATTAAATCTGATTACATGTTCCGCCAGTTATGTGAAGGGAGTTATGAGGCAGACCCTTCCCGAGACTCAGCATTAGTCACGTGTTCCGCTCACATGCTCGCTGTGATCTGTGAGTTGTGGCCGCCGGAAACAAGAACGCACTCTCAAACGTTCCGGAGCTTCATGTCCATTACTTTCAACAAGCTCCAGTGAAAGTTATTTGAGTTTCCGAGGATATTTCTATGATACTAGTAATGATTTAAGAAGAATTAGGAAATGTGAGAGGAGAAATACCCATGAAGAGCCGAATAATCATCGCTGTGGCCTTTAAAAGCGTTCCTGATGAGCCGAAAGTGTTTCATAATGAGAAAATAGAAGACTCTTCATGATTCAGTGGTTGAGAAAATATAGGAGGAAAACAATCATGAGAAGGGGAGTAACCATCTATGCGGCCTTTGGAAACAGTCATGATGAATGTGTAGCGTTTCAGAATCCCTCCCCCTCACCTGGTCCCTCCACGCCTTGGACGAGAAGTAGATGGGTGTTGCCATGCCGTAATTTGGCCAGTCGACGGGTTTCTTCTTCTTGAGTGATGGCCGCTTGGAGGTGGTCTTGTTGGTCAGCGCCTGGTGCGGGAGAGGCCACATGGGCAGCCCGTGCACGTACCACTGATATTTAGTCGACTTGAGCACCTTCACATCATTCACAGCCCAGTACGGGTCGTCGAGCACCGCCTGGAAAACACACACATGTTAGTGGCGGGCGGCGGCGGCGATGGCGGCTACAGGCAGGCCGTTTGTGTCCAGGAAGCTGTGTTTGTGGCTCAGCCTCGCGTGTTTCACCTGACGAAGGTACTAAACATTTCCGCTGAAGACTCACCCTCACGCACTGCTTGCCTTGCTCCTACTCCTGCCTCTCACTCTCACTTCTGCCTCTCACTCTTGCCTCTCACTCCTGCCTCTCACTCTCGCTCCTGCCTCTAACTCTTGCTTCTCACTCTCACTCTTGCCTCTCACTCCTGCCTTTCACTCACTCTTGCTTCTCACTCCTGCCTCTCACTCTCACTCTTGCCTCTCACTCTTGCCTCTCACTCTCACTCCTGCCAAACAGTCTTGCTTCTCACTCCTGCCCCTCGCTCTCGCTCCTGCCTCTCACTCTTACCTCTCATTCTTATTCCTGCCTCTCACTCCTGCCTCTCCCTCTCACTCCTGGCTCACACTCCTGCTTCTCACTCCTGCCTCTCATTCCTGCATCTCACTCCTCCCTCTCACTCCTGCCTCACACTCTTGCCTCTCACTTCTGGCTCTCACTCATGCCTCTCACTTCTGTCTCTCACTCCTGCTTCTCACTCCCTCACTCCACAGCGACACACACACACACACACACACACACACACACACACACACACACACACACCTTAGCATCGCCGGAGTGCCACTTCGGGGAGTCGTCAAAATCGTCGCGGTGAAGCAGGAATATCGCGAACTGCTTGAAGACCTTGGTGACGTCAACGTGCGGCGCGGCGCGGAGACACATCTGCCGCAGCACCGACTCCCTCACGACGGTGGCCTGGCCGGGCTGGCTGAACCTGGCGGGGAAGGAGGCGGGAAGGGGAAGGAAAACAAGGAAAACACTGCACATGCTAAGGGCGACCCGCGCTGCACCAGACAACCCGCTCTGAATGTGAACGAGGTCATTATGGAGGGAATGGCCGGACTGCAAACCCCGCGGCACATCAGACCTCACACACACGGCAAGGAAGGAGTAACTCACCTGATGTGCTTACACTCCTCGCCCGGCAGGTAGGCTGAGGAGGGGGAGGAGGAGAGGGAGGTCACGGAGGAGGACTGCACAGGCCCCTCGCGTCCCCAGCCAGGCACCGCCACCACCACTACCACCACCACCGCCACCAGGACCCGCAGCCACCACACGCCCATCACTGAGACCAACACGGAGGAGGAGGAGTGTAAAGGAGAGTAAAAAGTGCAAAACGACTTCACGGACGACGACTAACACACACACACACACACACACACACACACACACACACACACACACACACACACACACACACACACACACTTGGACAGTTATTTATTGACCACTGGATAGCGTTTGCAAGTTTTTTTAAATTCCACTCAATGAATTTGGTATAAAACATGTTAAATGAACACAAGTTGTATATGTTTACTGCACTTCACAAACCGAGAGAAGTATTACACTGCAGTACATATGTCGTAAATAACTGTTAGTATATACACAAACAATTATAGATCTATGAAGACATTATACTAAAGATCACATTATCCATGACTGATATATAACCATATATCTGGTCATTTTTTAGTTAACTACACTGCAAGGAATAAGTTGTTTGAAAATATAAAGGGAAGCAGTAAAAAGTCTATAAATCTGCATGTTGCAATCCCTTTAACTTCAAAAATACACGTCTATCTATATATCCTATCAGGTTTCAAGAGTTTATCTAATATTTTCAAAGTTTTCCAGTGAGGGCACCAAGAACCAGATTGTTAAGCCAAGTTTCATATGTTTAGCTAATCTTTTTAAAGCTTCCTGTACTCAACACTAACAACCTAATAATTAAATCCATTACACACACACACACACACACACACACACACACACACACACACACACACACACACACACACACACACACGGAAGCAGGGCAGCGGGAGGTGGGAAGAGTCTTACCTGGTCTTAACGAGGCTGGCGGACAGGCGGCAGGACCCGAGTGTCAATACTGGGTTGGCTGCTGGATGACCCGTCAGCAGCTGTCGATAGTCGCCCGCACCCTCCACGCGGCGCACGAATTTCCCCCTCGCTAATTAAGGTAACAACGATAACACCTGTACCGAAGCTCACCTGGAACAGAAACGTACGAGCCACTTTCAATATAGGTCAGGTCAGGTTAGGTTAGGTTAGGTTAGGTTTGGTTAGGTTTGGTTTGGTCAGTTTAGGTTAGGTTAGGTTAGGTTAGGTCAGGTTAGGTTAGGTTAGGTTAGGATAGGTTAGGTCAGGTTAGGTATGGTTAGGTTAGGTCAGGTTGGGTTAGGTTAGGTTTGCTTAGATTAGGTTAGGTTAGGTTACTTTAGGTTTGATTAAGTTAGAATCCGTTAGGTTGAATTAGAATAGGTTGGTTTAAGTTATATTGAATTAGATTATATCATCCAGCCTAACCTAATCATTTTTTACCTTAATTAATCTAACCAAACCTTTCCTTATCTAACTTAAACCTTACCTAACCTAACCTAACCTAACGTACCTTCACATAAGCTAGCTCAGGTAAACCAAACTCTCTTCCTCACCTTCCTCGCCATCCTCCTCCTCCTCCTCCTCCTCCTCCTCCTCCTCCACCTCTACTTCCTCCTGCCCTCTTTCCTCTCATACTCATACTCATTCTCTCCTTTTTCCCTTCTTTTTCCCTTCTTTCCTCGTCCCAGCTTGCCACCATCACTCTGCGGGCGAAGAAAAGGGACAAGCTTCCACGAGAATGGTTGAAAATTTACTGCCTCTCGTAAGCTGAGCCAAAACAGCAAGTGAATCCGTCATTAATTTGCATAAGAACGAGAGACGACGAGAGAGAGAGAGAGAGAGAGAGAGAGAGAGAGAGAGAGAGAGAGAGAGAGAGAGAGTTATGCAGGCCCAGAGAGTGCTGTGGAAGTGGCCAAAACAAGGTGTAGGAAGGAATAACATGAGAAAAAAGAGTAATAAAAGGACAGGACAGAGAGAGAGAGAGAGAGAGAGAGAGAGAGAGAGAGAGAGAGAGAGAGAGAGAGAGAGAGAAGATAAGATCACTGTTGCAAAATTAACCACAAATTTCACTTTTACACTTCCTCTTCCTTCTCCTCTTCCTCGTTCCCATCCTCCTCCTCCTCCTCCTCCTCCTCCTCCTCCTCCTCCTCCTCTTTCTCTTTTACTCCTTCATTTTTCTTTTTAATTTCCCTCGTTACTTCGTGTTTCTTCTTATTTTCCTTCTCTTTCCTCTTAGCTTTCTGTTCATCCTTCTTTTGCTGTTTCTTTTTCTTTCTTTTCGTAAATTTTATGCCCTACTTTCTCGGTTCTTGTTCTTATTTTGCTTTTTTTTCCCTCCTCCTCCTCCTCCTCCTCCTCCTCCTCCTCCTTATCTTCCTTCTACTCCTCCTCCTCCTCCTCGTCCTGCTCCTCATCCTCCTCCGCATCTTTTATTCTTCGAAGTTCCTTTAAGTATTTTCTTTCTCCTCTCTCTCTCTCTCTCTCTCTCTCTCTCTCTCTCTCTCTCTGTTCTTTACTCCTCTTTCTCCTCCTCTTTCCTTTCATCCACCTTTTTTTGTTTTTAGTTAGTGTTTTTTTGTTTCTATCTTTTTCTTTTTTCCTTATCTCTCTCTTGTTCTTGCTATTTTTTACCCTTGTACAGTACCAGCAACAATAATAACTACAACTACATTTTCTGCTACTACTACTTCTACTACTACAACTAATGCTACTACTACTACTACTACTACTACTACTACTACTACTACTACTACTAGCACTAATACTACTACAGCTTGGAGCTCCTAAATCCGGAATTACGTAATCCGGCATAATTTTAATTTTGCGGGAATAATGCAAATTTCCCGGAATGTTGTAAGTTTGCCGGAACGCCGCTGTGACGCTGTGGTGCATGTGTTTTTGCTGTATCCTTGTACATGCAGATTTACTTGTACAGCTAACTCACACACACACACAGACACACACACGCCCAGTAGCTCAGTGGTTAGAACGCTGGCTTCACAAGCCAGAGGACCGGGGTTCGATTCCCCGGCCGGGTGGAGATATTTGGGTGTGTCTCCTTTCACGTGTAGCCCCTGTTCACCTAGCAGTGAGTAGGTACGGGATGTAAATCGAGGAGTTGTGACCTTGTTGTCTCGGTGTGTGTTGTGTGCCTGGTCTCAGGCCTATCCGAAGATCGGAAATAATGAGCTCTGAGCTCGTTCCGAGGGTAACGTCTGGCTGTCTCGTCAGAGACTGCAGCAGATCAAACAGTGAAA
>NC_059279.1:14681940-14689440 GCF_017591435.1 Portunus trituberculatus | reverse complement strand
GAGAGAGAGAGAGAGAGAGAGAGAGAGAGAGAGAGTAGAAATTTAAAGCTAGACTGGGAAACTGAGAGACTGGTACGAAGAGTAGACTAGGAAGGGAAAGGGAGAGGGAGGCAGGAGAGGAGAGGAGAGGAGAAGGGAGGAGAGGAGGTGAGGCTGGAAAACTCTGCTCTAAGGGAAGTGTGGAGAAGGAAATAAATGTGTAATGGTTTGGAGGAAGTATAGAGCCACGCGTTAGATTGCAAGAGCTTGCCAGTGTGGGTGATAACAGCGGGTCTTACGTGTGTGTGTGTGTGTGTGTGTGTGTGTGTGTGTGTGTGTGTGTGTGTGTGTGTGTGTGTGTGTGAGGGATAAAGGGGGTGAAAATGTTAGGGGAAATAGTGGTATGTGTTTGTGTGTCTACGTGGTTTTCTTTCCATCTGTGAGTATCAAGTTATTTTATCCTTGTTTGTGGTGTTTAGTTTTGTTTGGAGGTTCTGATTGTGTTTCTTATTTTTTTTTCTCTCTTTTCCTTTTGTTTCTTTGTTTTGCTCTTGTTTTCATTGTTTCTGTTATTTTTTTTCTTTTCGTTATCAGTTTTTTTTTCTTTTTTTCAGTTTTTTTTCAGTTTTTCAGTTTGGAGGTACTGATTGTTTCTTATTTTTTTTTCTTTCTCTCTTTTCGTCTTGTTTTCTTTGCTTTGCTCTTGTTTTCATTCTTTTTTCTTTTCCTTTCTTTCATTTTCTTCTTTTCCTTATCAGTTTTTTCTTCTTTTTTTCCAGTTTTCATTTGTATCAACTATTATACATTCTTTTTTTTCTTCTTTCCTTGTTTCTTTCATTCATTTTATCCTTTTCTTATTTCTCATTTGGTTCTATTATTGTTTATTCCTTCTTTTCTAATATTTCTTTTTCTTTCTTTCCTTCCTTCTTCCTTTGTCGTCTTCCTTTGTTCCTTCCTTCTTTCATTTTCTTCTGTCTTTCATATTCTGTTCACTAGAATGGAATGTTGATTATTTTCTTATCCTTCTTTCTTTTTATATATTTCTCGTTTTTTTTTCTCTCTTTCTTCCTTCTTTATTTGTTTATATTTTTTATCTACGTATCTTATTCATGACCTATAAATATACATAAATGTGCTTGCGTATGTATACATGAACCTACTAAATATGGATTAACCCCTTCAGTACTAAGACACTTTTTTACCATGAGTTTGGATACGATTAGACGATTTTACTTACGTTTGGAAGGGTCTATAGAGGTCAGAGGGTTACTGGCCAAAGTCTTCACTATTTCAATCCCGTACATAAGTTTCTGAAGCTGTATAAAATCGTCAAATAGTAAGCACAGTGAATAAGGTACTGAAGTGGTTAATCTTCATGTATCTTTGCACGAAATTACCATAAGAACACATACACATACACACACATACACATACAAGCTAAAAAACGGAAGTACTACACACACACACACATACACACACACACACACACACACACACACACACACACACACACACACACACACACACACACACACACACACACACCTCACATACGAATGAATAAAACTGGGTGAGAACATTAAAGGTGCACAGCTACAATATATCTTGAGGTCGAAGATAAGACGCCACCTCTCTCCCCCGCAAGATCTGTATTCCCTGAGTCCTCTCCTTTCCCTAAGCCCACGCCAGCCTCCTTGTGACTTCCTCAACCCTTCCCTAAGTCCCTGCGGCTCCTCTGCTTTCCCCTAAGGGTCCCTGAAGACGAAAAGGCCTGAGATGTGGTCATTTTTTAAGATGCAGGATGAGGGGGTGAGGTGTGTGTGTGTGTGTGTGTGTGTGTGTGTGTGTGTGTGTGTGTGTGTGTGTGTGTGTGTGTGAGGGGGTGTTATTTTGTTTTTCAATTTATTTTTCGTTAATTTTTTATCTTATTTTTATGGAATGTAATTTGTTTTTTTTTGTCGATATTTTTTTTCTTTTTCTTTTTGTCCTTTTTTTCTACATTTCATCCATTTTGTCTGTTTTCTGTTTGTTTGTTTGTTCTGTTATTTTTTCTCCCGTTTTTTTTTCATCCGATTTGTTTTTTGTTTTTTTCTGTTTGTTTACGCCATTTTTCTGTTGTTTTACTATTCATTCTCTATTTAGTTTTTCTTTCTCCTCTCTTGTTCATCCTTGTCTCTTTTTTCGGCTCCATGTGTTTTAATCTGTTTTTCTTTTTTTCTCTGCCAATATTTATCATTTTTATTTTTGCTTTTTCTTTATTTTTCTGTTTGGTTTCATCTTTCATCAGTTTTTTCCTTTTTGTGTATTTTTTTCTTTGCTTTTTGTATTTTCTCTCTTTATTTGTCGAGTTTTGTTTTTTACTTTATTTTTCATTGTCTGGTTTCTATTTGTTCATGATTAAGAGTAATGTACTTTTCTTCTTTTTTTACAACTAGTTCGTGTCTCTCTCTCTCTCTCTCTCTCTCTCTCTCTCTCTCTCTCTCTCTCTCTCTCTCTCTCTCTCTCTCTCTCTCTCTCTCTCTCTCTCTCTCTCTTATTCATCCCTCCTTCTAAGGCTTTTTCTCCGGTATTAAAAGTGAACGGGACGGCATGAATTTTTTTCCCTCCCTCTCTCTCTTTTCTCTCTTTTTTCGTATCTTTCTTTTTTTTTTACATAAGTTCCATTCAGCTTCGTTCTTTCTCCATTTTCACCCGTCCTCCTTTTTTACATATTATACGCTGTAGGTTTTTTTTTTTTCTTTCTTTTCTTTCATTTCCGCGTGTGCATTTTAATTTTTTCTTAGCACTCGTATACGTAGGTTCGCTGGGCTTCTGGTATCGAGTTTCTCTGGGGACTAACACAGAAGATTTATGGTGGGCGTGTTTAATTTTATGCTTGAGAGTCACTGCTATGATTCTCGGCCCCCTTCCCTCAGTTCTCTCTCGTCAGGACAGATTATGGGATGGTAAGGAGAGAGTGATGGTGGTTATATACGTGATGGGAAAGGTTTAGGTTAGATTAAGAAAGGTTAGGTTAGGTTAGGTTAGGTTATGGGAGTGATAGGGTTATATACGTGATGGGAATGGTGTTAGATTAGATTAAGGAAGATTAGGTTAGGTTAGGTGAGGTTAGGTTATGGGAGAGTTAGATTAGGTTAGGTTAGGTTAGGTTAGGTTAGGTTTGGTTATGTGACGGTGGGGAGTAAGTGATGGGGTTATGGGATGGTGGAGTAAGTAATGGGGTTATGGGATGGTGGGGAGGAGAGATGGGGTTATAAACAAGGGGAGTGACAGGAAGGAGTGTTAGAAGTAGTAGGTGTGTTTGCACATATCGTCCTTAGTCTTGTTTTTATAAATGGTGTCTGATTCTTTCTTGTTACTTTTTTCGTTATCTCTTTAAAGTAAGGTTTGTGTGTCCTCTCTCTCTCTCTCTCTCTCTCTCTCTCTCTCTCTCTCTCTCTCTCTCTCTCTCTCTCTCTCTCTCTCTCTCTCTCTCTCTCTCTCTCTCTCTCTCTCTCTCTCATCTCTCTCGTCCTCACGTCACCGGTTCCTCCCTGCTTCCCTTCCCACGCTCCCTCTCTTTCCCTCTCTTTCCTCTCTTTCATCATCACACTCTTCCTTTTTATTCCGATATTCTCTTTTGATCGTGTCCGTTCATCGTCAATCTTACCCTCACACTACCTAAAAATTTCTTTACTTAATTCCTCCCACGCACGTTACGTTTGTCTCTTAGTCTCATCCCATCAATGTGCGTGTTAACCTTCTGTCTCTGCCTCCCACACGCCCCTCCTCCTACCCTTCCACTTATCGCGAATGGAAGGGGAAGGAGAGGGAAAGGAGGGGGCTAGGAGGGACCGAAAGTGACGTTTGAGAAGTGTAAATATACTTTTGTCCTTGTGCATTCCTCGGCTGTCAACTGCGACCTTGCGAGATTCCTTTTTCTATCACCAGTGACAAGTAAAGTAACACACACACACACACACACACAACACACACACACTCACATACTCGCTGACAGAAGCGTACCGTGGCAAGCTGTGCCGGGAGATTCCGACCTTCTTCTGTCTCTGCCATCGAAGCGTCATGACCAAAAACGTATTTTATGATGTGCTTCCCGGCAGAGGAGCGGCGAGGGCCCTCCTGGTGCCGTGGCGGGCTATCCTGACCCACCAGCCTGACCACTGGGTGCGCTCACTGTAGCTCATAAAAATTTTCTTTCTTTACGAAGGCTCTCGAGTGGCCGTCATCTGCCGCTGCCTCGTCTGAGCCGTAGCCGTGACGTGCCCCAACGAGCACCAGCCTGGCCAAAAGGGTGAAGTAGTGCCTACGGAACTGAGCTGGGTCCTGCCAGCTCTCCATCAAAGTGCTGTGGAGTTTTGAATTTATTGGCAAAGAAATCTGATGATTAGTAAGGTCGCTCTGTCCATTACCAAGTGTCAAAGTACTGCCGTGCTGGTGCTGCACCAGTGCACGAGTGTACGGCGCCGCGCACGGCAACACGACCCACTTGCTGAAGCTCACCGCTTAATTAGAGGGCCGCCCAAACAGGACGGAAAGCCTGGATAATGCAGTGCCTCCCTAAGGCAGCGAGGCGGCAAGCGACAGCCTGAGGAATGAGCGACGCCTTCCCCGCCCCGCCCCGCCCCGCCTCGCGGGGCCAGGGACAGGTGCCCCCTCCCCCTCGTGTCGTCCACGGGGGAGTTAAGCTTGATGTAGAGCAGCTGAGGCGTGATTAACTTGTCCACGTCCGCCGCCCCGCACGCTCCCGCCTCCCCTCACCACCGACACGCTGGGTGGGGGGCGGGGGGAAGGGGGGCGCGGCAGCGAGGGAGCAACGCGAGTAAACACAACATCTGGCAAGTGTGGGGCCCCGAGGAGGCCTAAGCCTCCCTCCCTTAGATCCCTCACCGGGCTGGAGGTGTTGCGGGACCGCTCCACCTGCCGCGGAGAGATGGGGGCGAAGGGCAGGGCGCCCCTTCCCCTCCCTTGAAATGGGGGACCTGCCACCTTTCACTCTCCCTCCTTCCCACCTCCATCCATCCTTCTCTTTCTTTCTCCCTCTCTCTTCATCTCTCACTCCTGCCCTCTCTCCCTCTCTCTCTTTCTCCCAGCCCGTTTGTCCAGTAATTTGTTTGGCTGAGAGTAAATATACATAAGCAGCTGCATGTCTTTTTAGGGTCAGGACCACCGCTGCCTTGGTGGCCGCCCCGCAGCCCCGCACCTCTTCATACCAGTCCCTTACTCTCTTAGCCCCTCAGCACCTCAGCCTCTCAACCTCTGAACTCTCAGCCCTCTGCTTCGCAGCCCTCAGTCTTTCAGCCCCTCACCTCTTCCTCACGCCGGCCAGCCTTGCCTCGCCTCGTCCTCCATCATGTGAGCCTCACCGGCGGCCAGGCACTCGTCACCATGTCTTATTACACACACACACACACACACACACACACACACACACACACACACACACACGTGGCTGAATTATCGTGGGTGAATAACACACACACACACACACACACACACACACACACACACACACACACACACACACACACACACACACACTCACACTACAGCCTCTCTCTCTCTCTCTCTCTCTCTCTCTCTCAGGTCTTCTATTAATAGAGCCGTGATTCCTCGCTCACTCCCCGCGTGGCGAACCTGAATAATTCAGGCGAGTGTCACCACACCAGCGGGCGAGGCTGAGGCTGAGCCCAAACCTCCGACCTGTATGATCTCCAGCAGCCAACTTGCAGAATTCCCTCGATCTATTTTTAGCTGTGTGAAGTTGTCATAGTGGCGGCGGCGAGCGAGAGGGGCGGGTGGCATTGAGCGAGGAGGAGTGAGCGGCTCGGGGGCAGCAAGCCCTGTTGTGGTGGCCGAGGTGCATCACAGCCCCATATAGAAGGGAGGAAGAAGGTACAGCCCCCTGCCAGGGAGGGCCAGGCGGCGGTGCGGCGGCCTGTGTGCTGCCTCGCGCCCTCACCCTGCCACGGATCAATCCCTGAGACGCGACTACAGACGAGACAAGGCGCCCCGCCACCTCCGCCGCCACCCTCTCACTGGCGCTGTCATCGCCGCTTCGATCCTCTCCTCCCACAACCACACAGCTTCCGATTCCACTCTCGCGGCGATGCTTCTGCGCACGACTGGCGACCGGATCCCGTTGGTGGGTCGGCGGTTCAGTGGGCCAGAGTACGGGAGGCAATCAGTAAATCGGGAGAAGCAAGACGGGGAGGATGTTCTAGTGCCCGTGTGACGCGCTGCTCTCTCTGTGAGGTACTCTTGTCACGTCCCAGGTTGGTTGGTGGTGCCGGGAGAGGCCTGCCAGCTGGCGGGGTCCTCACCACCCGCCAGTTAGGGCGCTCCGATCCCGGGGGGCCCATGTTGTGGGGAGGAAACAAGGTAGTGATGGAGGTGATGTCAGGTGAGACTGGGAGAGTTGAGATGATGACGGGAGGATCATCCCAGGTGGCCGAGACCAAGCGGTACAAATTACTGTGCCGTGTGGGTGAGTTGCAGTGAGGCAGTGACGTAAGGGGACGTGAGGACGGCAGCAGTCAGGTGTCCCGGAGGAAATGAGGGGAAACTGAGGTCAGCGGCGGCCGGTACGAGGACAGGCTGTGTCTTGCCAGGTTTCCACTCCTTCAGGAGCCTTCAGTGTACTTGCGGCTGAGTGATACGTGGACACAGACACCCGACACGTGTTTCCTGGAAAAAGGAAGTACGAAATGTGGATATAAATAAGGAAAAGAAATCGTGGAAAAAAAGTGAGGGAAAAGTCTTAAGAGTTGTAAAGCTGAAGTGTGTGACCAAATGTGGACGGTGGAAAAAAAAGTCGGTGACCCACTTCGGCGCCGCGACGGGCGAGGAGACAGAAGGACCTGACACCCGTGTCCTTCCGGGGGAGTGTGACGAAGTGACAGCCGCGAAGAGTGACGGGAGGAGGAGAGACTGTCGGGGGGAGAGGGAGGAACAGAGAGTGACAGGTGTATCTAGTCACGGGACAGGTGGGAAGGGGAGGGGAAGGGGAGAGGGAGAGGAACTCACTCACATGCTTCTCAATATCACCACAACATTCACAGGACACTCAAAAAAACAAAAGTGGACTCTTCTGGCGCTTGTGTTTGGCCCAACATATGTTTCTGTAAGGTTGTTTACCTCCTCAGGCCCGTGACTACCCTCCACCCATGCCTGCACCCACCACACCATCCTTGCACCTCACACCATGCCAGCCTCCTTATAAATACTTGCTACGGTTCCATTTTTCCACAAGATGAACCATTTAATACCTGTCGGTTCTCTCGCCAGCGTTCAGCCTCCCGTCTCTATCGTTCCTCCGATATCTGGTGTGTTCATGAGGCCATTCCCGAGAGATTGTCGCACGCAAAGCCGCCACTCGTCGTGCATATATGTTGGCCCGTGGGACTGTAAGGGGGCGTGTGGGTGTGCTGTGTGCCCGGGTGTTGCGAGGCTGTGATGCTGGTGAGACTCGCGATGTACTGTGATGTGCTGTGTATGTGATTCTGTGTGTGTGTGTGTGTGTGT